>NC_056747.1:1311863916-1311891119 GCF_019279795.1 Protopterus annectens | reverse complement strand
CAAGGAAAATAGGGGGAATTTTTAGCATTTAATTAGGCTTTTTTTGGTATTTTTACTTGTGTTAGCACTTTGGGACTTTGTTTTCCAAAAATAAGGTTTCATGGGGAAGTTTAGGATTGGCTATAGGTCTTGGTGTTGTAAGATATTGGGTTTTTTTAATTTTTTTTTAAAAACTTTAGGTTTCAACTTTCTGTTACAAGGCTCAGTTTAGTGTTCAGCATTTTCAGTAGCTAATAAGGAAGGAATTTTGCAAATTTTATATATATTAAAATTTGGTCCTGTTTTTGTTATTTGTTCTTATTTTTGGGAACACTTTGTTTACGTTATTTTTTTAGTAGATGTGTTGAGGTATTCTGGAAATTTCCACTCTTATTTAAACACCCTTTGGGGTTTTTTTTAGATCTTTTCTTAAAACCTTTTTCTAGGGTTTCCCTTTTCTGTTTAAAATTTTATTTAAGGTTTAGCCTTTTACGTGAGTAAATTTTTTTAGGCCCCAAAAATGGGATAATTTTTAACATTTAAAATTTCCTTTTTTTTGGGTATGTTTTACTTTGTGTTAGCACATTTGGGACTTTTTTTCCAAGCCTAGGTTTCAGTGAGGAGAATTGTTGGCATTGCTTATTAGGTCTTGGGTTGTTTGTTTTGATAAATTTTTCTTTTTAAATTTTTTCTTAAAAATGTCTTAGGTTTAAAATTTCTTTACCCCAGGGTCTTTTTTGAGTTTCTGCCGTTTTTCTAAATAATGGGAAGACACTTTCCCAAAACGGCTTATATTCCTTAAATTTGTTTTGTTTTTTGCTTTTTTTCGGGGTTTTTTTAGCCGGACGGATTTTTTTAGTAGGGATTGTTTGAGGTATTACTGGAATTGGCACCTTATTTAAACACCCTTTGGGGTTTTTTTTAGATCTTTTCTTAAAACCTTTTCTTGGGTTTCCCTTTCTGTTTAAAACTTTTATTTAAATATGTGCTTTTACGTGAGTAAATGGGGGGTTTTTTTTAAAAGATAATTTTAACATTTCCTTTGGTTTATTTTGGGCTTTTTTGGGGTTGTGTTTAGCAAATTTGGGACTTTTTTTAGCCAAGTTTTACTTTGTGAGGAAATTTTTGGGGTCATTCTTATTAAGGGCTTGGTTGTTTGTTTTTGATAAATTGGGTTTTTTAAATTTTTTCTTAAAGCTTCTTAATTTTAACTTTCTTTAAAGGCTCATTTTGGTTTTCAGCCTTTTAAAATTTCTAAAAAGGAAATGGGAAATTTGAGCTTTAAAATTCAACTTAATTTCCTGTTTTTGTTTTTTTTCTTATTTGGGAAAAGTTTGGACGTGATTTCTAGTAGATGTGTTGAGGTATTCTGGAAATTTCCACTCTTATTTAAACACCCTTTGGGGTTTTTTTTAGATCTTTTCTTAAAACTTTCTTTCATTTGTTCCTAAAAAGGTATTTATTTAGGCTTTTGGAGGCTTGTTTGGCAGTTCGGGCTTTGTAGCAGATAGGGATTTCATGGTCATTGTTTTCTTGACTGAGATTCGTTCGTTGAAAAACTCTTGGACTTTTATTCTACTACTGTTTGTGAACTCTTCTTAACAAACTCATTTAACTTTGTATCCTAAGTATTTTGAGTTTCCTTTAATGGGTATATGTAAGTAATACTGTTTATATTGTATATTCTGTTTTTCACTTTGTTCTCTGTTGTTGTTTTAGCTGTTACTTTTGAGTTTAATCTGTTGTCACTCTTTAAGGTTTAAGGTTTTTCATCTTACTTGTCTGTTGCTGTTTTCTATTACTTTTGCAGTTTAAACTTTTTTAGGCTCCTTTCTTTACTTTAGTAAGTCTCTGTGTTTAGTCTGGAAATTTGTGCATTTTTTTAGGGGTATTGGCTTTTTTAGAGTTGTTTTGAGGCTATCTGGGATCTTGTTACAAAATAGGCACCTCATTGTTAGAAATTCGTCATTAAACTGAGATTTGAATCGTTGAAAAACTCTTGTCTTTAATTCTACTAGCTGTTTGTGAACTCTTGTTAACTAGTGTCAATTCAATTTCTGTCCTTTTAAATTTTTGGTTAGCATTTTAGTAAGCACTGGAGCTATATTAAACAGTTCATGTTTATTATTTCCTGTTTTTTCTTTTTTTTATGCATTTTTTGTTTTTTAGTTTTTACTGTGTGAGTTATTCTCTATTTCACTCTTTGTTTTGGGTTTGTTTATATAAGCTCTGTTGGTGTAGTTTTCTGCTTTTAGCTAATATATTTATTTGAGCTTACCTTTCAGCTTGTATTTGACTTTCTGCGTTGTCGTGTGTAGCATATTTGCAGTTTTCTAGTTAGATATTTGGCTTTTGTGAGGCTTGTTTGAGGCCCTTTGGGGGGTTTTTAGCCAATATCAGGCATTTGTTTTTGAAATATTAGCTGAAGGTTTACTCTTGCTAAGAGCTCATTGTCTTGCAAATTTCAAGCTTTAGGAACTTTCTGAAACTAGCTCAGTTTAACTTTTACCTTAATAGTTTTGTTAGCATTTCATTAGCATAGATAATTTTATCGCTTTTTATTTTGTTATTTCTGTTTTTTCACTTTTTATCTGTTTTGTTTTAGTTTTTTGTGTGTTTAACTATTTACCTTTTAGCTTTTAATTGTTTTATGTAACTCTGTTACTTGTTTAATTTCTTTAGTTTAAATTTCATTTCCATTTCTTTTCAGCTTGTTTTAAGCTTGTTTGTTCTGTGGGAAAAAATTCATGCATTTAGTTGAATTGGCATTTTTAGGTTGTTTTGGGCTATTTGGAGGCTGTTGCAAGCATCAAGCATTCAGGATCTTTGATTTTTTAGGTCTCAGGTTAATTTAGCTAAGAGCTCATGGTCTTGGTTCTCTTAAAGCTGCATTAATTTCTTTCTTAAAAGCTGTCTCAGGTTTCAACTTTCTGTTACCTAAGAAGCTCAGTTGTGAGTGTTCAGCCATTTTACAGTGAGCTAATTGAAGGTAGGACACTCAGCAAACTCGGAGCTATAATATATAACATTAAGTATCCTGTTTTTTGTTTATTTTGTTCTTTATTTCTTTGTTGTTTATAGCACTTTGTGTACTGTGTATTTTTTCTAGCTAGTTTCACTGTGTGTGAGGTATTAACTGGAAATTGTCCACTCTTATTAAGCATCTGTTGGGTTGTTTGTTTATGATAACTTGTTGCAGTTAAACTCTTTTTTCTAGTGGCTCCTTTAGCTGTTTAAAACTTTCATTTAAAGGCTCACTGCTGCTTTTCAGCTGTGAGTAACATTTCTGCAGTTTGTTCTAAGAAGTGGGGATATTTGTAGCATTTCCATATTCAGGCTTGTATTTGGGCCTAGTGTTTGTGGAGGCTGTGTGTCTGAGCACATAATTCAGGGACATCTTGTATTAGCCAAAGCCATCAGGCATTTCAGTGAGAGAGAATTGTTTGAGGTCATTAGCTGACTGAGGTCTCCTGGACTGCAGCTTAGACTAAGCACCTCATTGGTTCTTTTGAGATTTCTTTTTTAAAAGCTGTCTCAGGTTTCAACTTTCTGTTACCTAAGAAGCTCAGTTGTGAGTGTTCAGCCATTTTACAGTGAGCTAATCGAAGGAAGGACACTCAGCAAACTCGGAGCTATAATATATAACATTAAGTATCCTGTTTTTTGTTTATTTTGTTCTTTATTTCTTTGTTGTTTATAGCACTTTGTGTACTGTGTATTTTTTCTAGCTAGTTTCACTGTGTGTGAGGTATTAACTGGAAATTGTCCACTCTTATTAAGCATCTATTGGGTTGTTTGTTTATGATAACTTGTTGCAGTTAAACTCTTTTTTTTCTAGTGGCTCTTTTAGCTGTTTAAAACTTTCATTTAAAGGCTCACTGCTGCTTTTCAGCTGTGAGTAACATTTCTGCAGTTTGTTCTAAGTAGTAGGGATATTTGTAGCATTTCCATATTCAGGCTTGCATTTGGGCCTAGTGTTTGTGGAGGCTGTGTGTCTGAGCACATAATTCAGGGACATCTTGTTTTAGCCAAAGCCATCAGGCATTTCAGTGAGAGAGAATTGTTTGAGGTCATTGGCTGACTGAGGTCTCCTGGACTACAGCTTAGACTAAGCACCTCATTGGTTCTTTTGAGATGTCTTTCTTAAAAGCTGTCTCAGGTTTCAACTTTCTGTTACCTAAGAAGCTCAGTTGTGAGTGTTCAGCCATTTTACAGTGAGCTAATCGAAGGAAGGACACTCAGCAAACTCGGAGCTATAATATATAACATTAAGTATCCTGTTTTTTGTTTATTTTGTTCTTTATTTCTTTGTTGTTTATAGCACTTTGTGTACTGTGTATTTTTTCTAGCTAGTTTCACTGTGTGTGAGGTATTAACTGGAAATTTTCCACTCTTATTAAGCATCTGTTGGGTTGTTTGTTTATTATAACTTGTTGCAGTTAAACTCTTTTTTCTAGTGGCTCCTTTAGCTTTTTAAAACTTTCATTTAAAGGCTCACTGCTTCTTTTCAGCTGTGAGTAACATTTCTGCAGTTTGTTTCCCACCCTCCTTCTTTGTTGGTATAGTGTTTTTATAGTTGGTGGCTTTGCAGTTGCCCGCCCCTAGTGTAAATTTGATCTGGGACCCTCCTCCCAGTCTAGTGTCATTACCTCATTCTACCCAGTACAGGGAGAGCATTTGAGAAGGCCAATCCGCTTAGTTTCTGCTAGTCCTTTCTCTCTTTCCTTTCTCTCTTTCCAAAAAAAAAAAAAAAAAAAAAATTTATCTGCTTTTACTGTATTTGTGTTTTTTCCTACTTTTTTTTTGCTTTTGCGTCATCTTAAAAGTACTCAATTGTATTTATTACTGCTTGGTGTAACTCATTCTAAGCCTTTTAGTTTAAGCACCTGGGCTTCAGACCAGTTTTACATTTAGAAGGTTTGGGGTCTGCACTGTAGTGGCAGAACAGGTAGCTTACATCCTTCTAAGTTGGGAACTGCTGATTGAGGGCTCAGTGTCTGTTATTCTAAAAGTGTATTCATTCTGGTCTAAGCACTTGGGCTTGAGGCCAGTTATTTTACATTAAGAGGGTTCGTGTTCTGCACTCTTGTGGGAGGAGAGGCTGGACTCCGTCCTTCTGAGCTGGGAATTTCTGGTTAAAGCTTATAGTGCCTGCATATTTGAACTGCTTCTTACTGAAATTGGTACACCTTGTTTGCTGTAGCATAGACTAGATCCAGACCTGCTGAATCTAGCTTTGTTTGTATAACTTGAGCACTAATCCAGGCATTCTTTAAAGTATTCACTTGTATTTATTACTGCTGGTAATAACTTGATTAAAGTGTAGCTATCATTTCTAAGTCTTTTGGATTAAGCACTTGGGCTTCAGACCAGTTGTTTTACATTAGGAAGGTTTGTGGCCTGCACTGTGGTGGCAGGACAGGTAGCTTACATCCTTCTAATTTGGGAACTGCTGATTGAGAGCTCAGTGTCTGTTATTCTAAAAGTGTATTAGTTCTGGTTTAAGCACTTGGGCTTCAGGCCAGTTATTTTACGTTAAGAAGGATTGCGGTCTGCACTCTTGTGGGAGGAGAGGCTGGACTCTGCCCTTCTGAGCAGGGAATTTCTGGTTAAAGGCTTATAGTGCCTGCATATTCTAACTGTTTCTTACTGAAATTGGTGCACCTTGTTTGCTGTAGCATAGACTAGATCCAGGCCTGCTGAATCTAGCTTTATTTGTATGCTTGTTGTTTGTTTATTTCCCTGAAACGCTAATTCCACCTAAAACGTGGCCTTTTAGCACTTCTGTGGATCCCTAGTGATATCTGCATTGCTTACCGTACTTATTTCCTTGTTTCACTTGAAAGAAAGTTACTGTTTGTCGTTTTTGCATTTAAGTTACCTGTAACACATTGCATTTAAGTTACCTGGCACTTGCTCACTAAAGCAATTATATAAGTCAGCTCTAAAAAATTAAAAGCACTACACCCTCACAAACTCCCCTTGAGTACCTTGTTCCCCATTGGCCCTTTTTTCAATTATAAAGGAATTCCCAATACTATTCTAGCATGTCCAAAGGTCAGTTGTCAATCTCCTCTCCGGTCCAGCTGGTGAATCTGGGAATCTTGAGGCAATGTTACAACTGCCTCATGTACACAGACAACCCTCTCCTCCTCCCAACAAATTCCAACACATGAGAGATGCAACCATATAGCCAAACTGGAGGCTAAGCTCTCTCAACTCAGTACTGGCATAACCAGTCAGGAGGAGAAGGAAACCACACTCGCTACAATTCCAGTCTCGCATAGACCTACCACGACAGCAAACCAAACACACAAACACACAAGAACGTACTCGGATGCTCTAAATAAAAATCTGCCTAAGCAGCAGAGACCTCCAAAGCAGACACCCAAGCAACCACTACCCAAAACAAAACACGTGCAACACATAGCTGACAAAACCAGTTTGTCGAACAGTCTCAACCCTTAAGGTGAAACACACCTGATATACTTGTAGTAGGTGGCTCTATCGTCAGGTACGCTGACGTCCCGCTCACCAGGCTGAACAAGGAGAAGGTCATTGTGAGCTGCCTGTCGGGTGCTAGGATCCGCCACATAACACAAGCACTCAGGTCACTCCAAGGCAAGTACAAATAAGACTCAGTCATTGTCCATGCTGGTGTGAATGACCTGAGACGTACCTCCCTGGACTTCATGAAAAGAGACATAGAGGAGCTCTCTGAGCATGTAGCCCAGGCCGGTATGACCCTGACCTTGAGTAGCATCTTACCCTCACCAAGAATGATGCCACAATATGAAGACAAGATGATCAATTTCAACAATTAGCTTAAGTGTTGGTGTCATTCAAAGGGGATCCAATGCCTGTCAGCCTGGGATGACATGCTCGACAAGCCACGATGCTTCACTAGGGACGGCTTGCACCTGTCACCCTGGGTTTTTGGATATTGGCAAAGGCTCTTGCTACCCCATAGTGCCTTTTTAGGCAAGGCTCAAAAGACAAATCCACCTCCATAGGTATCACAAGGGATAAGAAACTAAGAGTAATGCTACTCAATGCCAGAAGTCTAAACCTCAAGATGCACGCACTCAAAACTCTCCTTAGCATAGAGAACATCGATATCTGTGCAGTAACAGAAACCTGGTTCAAGGCTCGAGAGCACCCCAGCACTACCAGGTTATACCTCTTACCATGCTTTTCGCCCCATAACTTGGACCCATCCACAATGGGAGCGGGAGTATCTTATTCCTCAAAGATTCCCACCTCCAGGTTGGTGGCACAGCACAAGCATCAGAGACTATCCATGTGCAACTAACTGTGGGTAAAACTGCCTTCCAGTTTATAGCCTGCTACAGACCACCCTCCCAAACACAGGAACCCCACTCGGCCTTCCTGAGAATACTGGAAAATATGAAGGTCTCTCCAAACACCATTATATTGGGCGACTTCAACTACCCAAACATAGACTGGGAGCATTACTCTAGCTCCAACACCCTAGCCCAAAGGTTCCTAGAATTTATAAACTCAAATGCTATGGAACAACTTGTTACCACTCCCACAAGAGGGGAAAACATACTGGACCTGATCATCACCAGCATGGGGACACTATGCTCCAGACCAGAAGTGTATCCCTCACTGGTAAGATCTGACCATAAACTAATCTCACTGGATATTCACATCCCGACCCCACCCTCTGCCCAGAAAACCACAGTGAAAAACTTCTCTAAAGCAAATTTCACATGCCTCAAAACCGAGGAGAAATCCTTCAAAGCCCCCGGGCCTGTGGAAAATACGGCCCAGACCACAGAATCCTTTATAAACGCATTCTATGAACACCTTCAGGAATGCATGGATCATGCAATCCCAAATAAAACCAAGACCCAATCCTCCAAAGGCAGACGTCCTGTCTGGTGGACCCCAGCCATAAACAAACTATACAATAGAAGGAGGAAGCTACTACATGATAGAGCAAAATCCCAAAAAGGGAAGGCATCTCTGATCAGTATTAGCAAAAAACTACGGGCACTCATAAAATCGTCTAAGGCCAGCTTCGAGAGAAAAATTGCACAGGACACTAAGGATAATCACAAGGCTTTCTTTAGTTATGTTAGGAATCTGGGTGGGAATTCCCAGATATGCTCAGAATTAGTCCAAAATGACAAAAAATACACCGAGCCCACAGACATTGCCAACATCCTAGCTGACAGGTTCAGTGCAAACTCCCCCCTCCCACCAAAAGGGCATATATCTATCCCAACAGAGTGCTGCCCCCCTGACATCTCAGATGCTCAGGTAAGAGCCGCCCTCTCCAAAGCAAAACACACAGCATCAATGGGACCAGACGATGTCCGGGCTGCGTCCTACATGAACTCCAAGAAGAGCTAAACCCAAACATAAAACTACTGTTCAATCTTAGCCTTACTACAGGATATGTACCCAAAGAGTGGCGTACAGCAACAGTGGTCCCTCTCCACAAAGGTGGTGCCTCAACGGATCCTGGAAACTATTGCCCCATAAGCCTGACTAGCTTGGTCTGCAAAGCTATGGAAAGGATCATCATGGACCTCATAAATAAAGATATTGGGGACCTACAGACACTGGATCCTACCCAGTTTGGCTTTGTTAAGGGCAGATCCTGCCTCTTAAACCTGGTCGATTTCTTTGAAACAGTCACCAAGGCCATTGACGAGGGAAGGTGGTCCACACAGCCTACCTGGACCTTGCAAAAGCCTTCGATACAATACCCCACTCGGGCATTATAGATAAGCTCACCAGCTTAAATATAAACCCCTATGTCACTAGATGGGTTGCAAACTGGCTCAAGGACAGAACCCACATGGTTAGAATTGCTGGAGCCATGTCAGACTCCAAACCAGTTACAAGTGGCATCCCACAAGGCTCAGTCCTGGGACCTCTCTTGTTCGGTATATATTTCTCGGCGGTGCAGGCCAACACGGAAGGACTGTGGCTGACCAAGTTCGCAGATGGCTGCAAACTGGGTGCCATAATCAACTCTCCAGCCGACACAAGCATCCTCCAAAAGGGCCTCATAGAAACAGACAACTGATGCCAGAGCCATGGCCTCAAGCTAAACGCCAAAAAGTGTATAGTCATCCCCTTTGGCAAAAACAAAGTGCCCACAAATTACCACATAGGTGGTAATCCATTAAGTACAGAAGAAGTCATTAGGGACCTGGGGACTCAGGTTGATAGCAATCTCTCATTTGACAACCACGTGGCCAAAGTGGTTAGAAAAACATTGTATATAGCCCACCTAATCATGAAGGGATTCACATCTAGATCAGGGGAGGTCATCGTGCCTCTTTACTCATCCCTCATCAGGCCCATAATTGAGTACAATGCCCCTTTTGGGATGTACCTTACCAGACACCTGCAGCAACTGGAAAGACCCCAAAAGTACCTCACCAAGAGGATCAAAGGGCTCAAACAGATGCCATATGCTGCCCGGTTAAAGAAACTCCAGCTCTACTCAGTGGCATACCGCCTGCTCAGAGGCGATCTCTGCCTGACGTATAAAGCCATGTCCAACCCGGAATTAATGGACATGCTGCACCTCAGAAAATCCAAATCCCATCGAGCTACGTGCTCGAGAGACTTGAACCTCAGCACTGAAATAAATAGGACATGCTGGAGGGTCAGATTCATAACCCAGAGGCTCCTTTCACTCTGGAATAAAATCCCAGTCCAGGTTAGGCAGAGTCCCACATTGACTCTCTTCAAGAAGAATCTTGATGAGTGGATGGGAGATCATAGGTTTACCCCAGCTATCACTTCTGTGTCACTGTTGGACAGAGGCACAGTATACTAACCTCAAAAAAAGGCATAGCAAAATTAATTTAAAATGGGTGGCGAAAGCCAAACACACTCTGGCTAGGCTTATAAATGCCCTAGGGCAGATAGCCTAGTATGAACCTATGAACCTATGAATAGGCATGGGATGTACCACTAAGCCATCCGAGGTGTACATATGTTTCATGGTCTTGAGACTACACTTTATACCATATGCATTTTACTATAATGATCACAAATGGGACAGTGACTTTGTGTACATATGTACAGTACAGTACATTGTAATATACTGTAATTTGTGAACCAGCACATTCCAGTCTACAGATGTATTACTGTTGCAAACTAATACGAAATATATATATATATATATATATATATATATATATATATATATATATATATATATATATATATACATATATATATATATCAGTGATGTCTGCATATATATATATATATATATATATATATATATATATTATACAGTTACATCAATAGCCATATATATAAGCATCTATGAACACACTTTGTGACACAGAAGCACTCCAAAGGAATTGGAGTGTACACAAAACACATGCAGCTCTGGTATTATAACAATTAATATTAACCTAATTCACCATAGAAGGTGTGGCTGTTGTGTATGTGAATATTGGGGTGGGGCTGGAATGATGGGTAATGCAATTATGCATCAAGGAGGGCCTGGGTCGGATGTCCATTAAGTGAACTGGAGGGGCATACATGGAGTATGGAGACAATACAAAAAGGACACAAAGCAAGAACCTTACTCATTCATAATACACCCTGTCATGTCACATTGCAACACCTACTTTCGCAAACATATGAACGTTAACATATATCAGACTTATGCACACCAATTGACTGTCACATTTGTTTTCAGTAGTGAGGAATGTCTGCAGTACAATGTATATTCTAAACACCATAACATTCGTACATATCTCAGATGCCTTAGTGGTAAAGTCAGAGACTTTGGTGTTCATGGTCCCGGGCTCAAGACCTGCAAGGGCTGTTAGGTTATTTTGAGGGCCAGAATAAGGGCTTTTGGATGTAGGTGGATTAAAGCACTCAAGTAGTTGTAAGCGGGTTTCCACGTGTGTGCGTGACCGTAAGCGGCGCTGAAACACGATAAACGGAGAAGCACTTCACACGTTTGACCTTTGCTTAATGTCGCACAGACGATGGGCAAACCTGCTCACAACCACATAAATGTGCGTTATTCCCACTTTCCCTACCAGTGCCTACTCTGAAAGGTAAAATAATAACACCTTCCAGGAGTAGAACCCACAACCATGCATTTCATCCTCAGAGTAACCTAACACTAAGCTACCTGGGATGTACCTATCCCAGTTGTGTATGCAGACAGGTTAAAACACAAAAGGGAGGAATGTGTTGAAATAGGACAACCCAACATGTACCCAATTAAAGGTGTATGCTCATATATATATATATATATATATATATAGAGAGAGAGAGATACATAGAGACATGTCGATATATACAGGTCTACATATATATGTAGATATATAGATAGGTTAAAAACATCTACACATCTATGGAGGTATAGATAAACGTATGCAATAATGTATATATCCATATCTATATCTATATGTATGTATATATATATATATATATATATATATATATATATATATATGTATACACATACATACATGTCTGTAGACAGCATCCGAAGTGGTCATATCTGAGTATAACATGGACCATAGCAATCACACATTCCGCCCCCCCCAAACAATATGAACATAACATATGAAGAGTATATGCCAATACACTATTACAAATATGTTCTATGGACACAGTCACCAACACAACTGCAATGACTGCAAATATCCATGACAGAATTACACAAACAGCTTTCATTTTGCAAATCTTTATTACATTCTGATGTATTGCCAAAAGGATTCAAGGACTAACAGTGCCTACATGCTATACAGGAAGCATTTAATAGTGCCTTAATGAATCAGACTGCAATTACTATAGTATTAGTCCACTAAGGGATAGGTGTTCACACAGGGAAAGAACACCCACACACATATAGACGTTGTATAAAAGGGGTTCCTACACACCTGCATGTGCTTTGTACACCCACCAACATCTACCCCACAACCGAAATAATTACTTCAATACATACAGTCATACCATAACCAATTATGCAACTACTGTACAACATCTGCTGAAACCTTAACATACCTGGACACAGACACACTATCATGGCCCTCTGTGAAATAGTTGCTGTTATACAATTGAACAGCTGCTGATGTAACAGGGTTTGTATGAACTAATCCCGTTTCAGAGGGTCGAAAGGTTTGTACACCGGGAAGTTTATTTATTTATTTTATTTTACATTTGTTGACCGGGCTAGTCTAGCTGGATACATGTCCATTTTCAGTAGAGGCCCGGGGAGAAAAGCTCCACAATATCAGAGGTAGTTAAACATAGCATTCAAGGATAAAGTTATAGTTATTACATTAAAAGAGAAATCAGACATAGATGTTATACAATTGTTTAAAAGAAGTACAATACTTAGAATGAACTAGCATTAGAATTAGACGAGACCTTAGGTTTGTGGGTTAGGTAGGGACTTTAGTGGGCCAGGAGAGTTTTAGTATTAGTCAGGATTAGAGCAAGGGCATAGCCATTGGGACTTTAATAGGTCTTTGAGGTGTTTTTTGAATTGGTGAAGAGAGGTCATGTGTCTTAGGTTATTTGGCAGGGCATTCCAGGATTTGCCAATGGAATTTGCATAGAGTGCTTCGCCTCCCAAGTTGTTAGGTTTGAACTAGTAGGCTTTTGGATGACCTAAGGGATGTGAGGTTGGAGTAAGGGGTAAGTATTTTGTTCAGTGAGGGAGTTTTTTCTGGATGATTAATTATTTTAAATGCCTCAGTGAGTTGGTTGAGTTTGAGAGTGTTGGAGAGTTCTAACCATTCCAGGGTCCTTAGATTTTGGCAGTGATGGGTCCGATAGGGCATCCCTGTTATAAATCTGGCTATGTGGTTATAGGTAGTAGACAGTTTGTTGAGTTCCTTCTTGTTGAGGAAGGAGAATACAGGAGAAGCATAGAGGTGTGTGGACAGAAGGTGGGTCCTAGCAATAGTTAGTTTGGTGTGCGGAGTTAAGAAAGTTTTTATTCTATACAAAGACCCGAGTTTTGTGTTTACAGACTTAATGGTCAGACTGACATGTGTATCAAATTTAAGTTTGTTATCTATGGTCACCCCAAGAAGTTTGGTGTGGGAGACGGGTTCGATTATGATTCCATTGTTGGAGGACACGCAGAAGGTTGGGGTAGTAGTATTAGGTGGCTCTTTTCCTTGGGAGGTATTTAGTGTGGGGAAAAATAGAAGTAATTTAGTTTTGGTTGGATTTAGTAGAAGCTTTAGTTCTGAGAACCATTTTTCAACTAAGGAGAAGCAATTTTGGGTTGCAACTTGGAGTTTGGCAAGAGAAACGTCCGAGCATATCAGGGTGGAGTCGTCTGCGTATTGAATGCAAGTGGCTTTAGGAATGATCGTGTAAACTGTTAATAAATAGGGAAAAGAGAAGGGGACCGAGGATAGATCCTTGGGGAACACCGATATTAGTGGGGAGTAGGTCTGATAGCCTGTTTTGCCACTGAACCGCCTGCTTTCTACTCGATAGGTAGTCGTTAAACCAACTTATTGTTGATTTACTAAGATGAAAGGTTTGCAGTGTTTGTATTAGTAGTTGGTGGTTCACCATGTCGAAGGCTTTTGATAGGTCAAGAAAAATCGCAGAGGAAATAAGTTTATTATTGCGGTTTTGGTTGATTGAATCAACAAAGGAGAGAAGAGCAGAGGTTGTGCTGTGATGGGGGCGGAATCCATGCTGGGTGTTAGACAGGAGGTTATTTTGAGAAAGATGGGTAATGAGCTGTTTATGAACACAGCGTTCCAAAATTTTGGCTAGAGGAGACAGTATAGCTATTGGCCTGTAGTTAGATGTGTCAGTGGAGGATCCACCTTTATGGAGAGGGATGATATAAGAGATTTTCCAGATTGAGGGGATAGAAGCTTCAGATATAGATCGGTTGATAAGGATTGAAACAGGGTAGGCAATGACGTCAGATGCTATTTGTAGGTAATTGGCTGGGAGTAGGTCAGCCGCTAAGGTAGTTGGTTTGAGTTTTTTCAAGAGGGTACGAATGTAGGAGGTAGGTGTGGGTTGTAAGTTAAGGGAGGACTGAGGAGGGTTATTAGTTGAGGTTGTGGATGAGGGAGTATTGGTAAGCTGATTGGCGAGAGACTGGATGGTCTCTGTAAAAAATGTATTGAAAGTGTTAGATATTTCACCTGGATCTTTGCCGATGAGTTTTCCAGGGGTGGGGGTGGTCAATTTTCCTGGACGAAGGAGATGATTGAAACCAGCCCAGAATTTTTTGGGGTTATGCTGGTGTTTGTCTTGGAGGTGACAAAAATATTGTTTTTTGTCAGTCAAGACGGCTAATTTGGTTGAGTTTCTAAGCTGAAGAAACTTGATCCGGTCCAGGGGGTTTTTGGTAGCTCTCCATTTATTCCAGGCCTGATCCCGGAGTTTAATTTTGGATTTGGTGTCTTTTGTTAGCCAAGGAGCAATACGTTCCTTGGTCCTGGTCAGTCTTTTAGGAGCGTGAGCATCAAGTATCTTAAGGAAAGTGTCATTAAAATAAGAGACACTGTCCTCTAAGGAGCGTTTTAGGGAGGACCAGTTACATGCTTTGAGGTCAGCAAGAAAATGTTGTGGGACAAAATTCTTACTGTTCCTGACCAGCCTGGTTTGGGGATGGTTTGATGTTGGACATTTGTGTTTTAAGATAAAGGTAATAAGGTGGTCACTAAGGTCATTGGGAAGAGTCCCTGCAATATAGTTATTTGGGGCTTTGTTAGTAAGGATCCAGTCAATGATGCTCTCCTTTTGTTGAGCATTCCCAATTCTGGTGGTAGATAGTATATTTTGAGAGAAGCCATGCAAGTTAATGGGGAGAGGATTTGAGTGATTGGAGTAGAGGGACCAATCGATATTAACGTCTCCTAGTATTATCGTTTCTTGGGGATAGGTTGTAGCTAACCAATTAAGGATATGTTCAAGGTTTTCAACGTTATTTCCTGGTGGTATATAGACTACTATGAGATTAATACTTTTTTGTTTGTTGAGGGATAGCTTTAGGGCAAGCAGTTCAAGGTTAGGAATTTTTGGGGGTTGGAGGGGGTTCGTAGTGACGCTCAACATGTTCTTAAACATGACGGCTGTTCCCCCACCCTTTCTAGTTAGACGATCAGATCTGAGAATGTTATACCCAGGAGGGATGATTTCTTCATCCTTGGTGCTAGGTTTTAGCCATGTTTCCGTTAGACACATAATGTCTGGGGAGTGGGTTGCAAGCATGGCATGTAAGTTATGGACCTTATTATTGATACTTCTTAGATTGAGGTGAAAGATAAGGAGGGAGCCCGCTGAGGTTCTAGCTGAATTCAAGATGTTGAGGCCTGGGTCAGAGTTAGGGCCTGGGTTGGGGTGAATGTCGCCATCTTTTGTGATGGATTTTTTCAAGTAGTCAAATATTTTTTGGAGTTTAATTAGTAGTTTGAGAGTGTCCTTAGATCTAGGTGCTTTAGGGTGGCGAGGAGTAAGATGGGGTGTTTTGAAGAACAGGTTATTACTGGGGTAGTGAAAGGGGGGGATGAGATTAGATGGATTTTGGGAGTGTAGAGAGGTGTGACCATTTGGGAGGAGGGCTCCTACTAGGGGTAGAGTTTCGTAACTTGTTAGAAGATAAGAAATAATAAGAAGAAATTATATGAAGGGGAGGATAGTAAACAAGTGTCTATCCATGGTGAGAGGAGAGGTTAGTGAGTATGAAATGCTGATAGAAAACCTTAGAAAAATTGGGGATATAAAAAAGCTAAGGGGGGAAAAAGGAGGGAAGATGAATAAAGGTTGGTAAGTGGGCGGTCCAAGGGAGTAGCCTTAGTTGTATAGGCAGTACAAGGAAGTGGGAGGGAAAGGAGTCAGATTGTGGGACAGTTGTGGTTGGTTAGTCGTAAAGGGGGATGGGCTAAGTGACCCTATAAATGTAGAGATAGTGGGGGCGGGTGGGAATAGGGGGCAGGGTGGGGAGCGGAGCGAGCCCGAGCGAAGCGAGGGCGAAGCGGAGCGGGGACTACACCACCCAGGTTTTTCCTGGGTCCTAAAGGAACCTGCGAACACAATGTAAGCTTGCTTATTTTGCTTTGCTTTTAGATTAATGTCCGCTAGTAGAATTAGTAGGATAAATAGCTGGTGTGATATACTAGAATGATACAATTTCTGCCACAGTCGCTAGTTATAAAGTACACTTTTGGGTTTGAAAGGTCCTTTACCCTGGGATTTTAAGTATTCATTTGACTAGTTGCAATAGTCCTGGGTGGAGGCTGGTCTGTGCGTTCGCACTAGGGGTCCTACTGATTATTAGCTCAGTATGATACACAGTAACACCAAACTAAATATGTCTGGTAAGCACACTGTAAACCCTCTAACATTATATGCATAGCTATGCAGCCTTGAGCTGGTCAAACAACCTGGCCAGACTGAAACATATGCAGAAGTATTAGATACAGACAAACCCTGCACATGTAGCAATGTTCAGAAATATAACAGCAGTACTCACATTTAGACCAACTCCTCTAGGCATTACACACAATATATTACTGTTCATCTCCATACAGCTGTTGCAATCGATTCCAAACAAAACTTCCACGCTGTCTTCCTCACAAGTAAGGCAAAGGGACAATGCCCAAGTGGAGTATTCAATTATACTCCACTGTAGCCATGGTATTGGCTAAGGCAGTAGCAGCGCAGCTGATGTGCATGTAATTAGCTACTTAGGAACACCAATTGGTTATCGGGATAGCACATGTTACTGATCTGTAACTATAAAAGGTCGCCCTGTCACACATTCATACAATCTGTATCCACCTGTAGGACAGTACAAAACACTGAAAGACGAACTGAAAATGAGTATTACACTAGTTAATAACACCTCCGATTACTAAGACAGTATGTATAACATGTAGTATGTCTGTGTATGTAGTACCTGTACTGTAAGAATTACAGTGTAATCAATGCATATAGTGGAAATAGCTATCTTGTAGCGATGTATTGTTGAGCAGTAGTAATGCTTGAAGTATTCTATGTGTGTACTGCTGTAGGACACATGGCACACTTCACATACACACAAGGGATGATATGGGCTTGGAACCCACCAATTCGCTTCCAGCCACTGTCAGTGTCAGGACTGGTCCAACAAGTATGTGCTATAACAGGGGATATTATACGTCGATATATTGTAGCAGTTGACATATGTATGGGTGTATAAGTAAGATGAACATGTTAAAGGTGGGCTTACCATGCAAATATGGTGTGCATTGTGGGATATTGTGCCAATAACTGTGTAATGTACAGTATTCTAGGCAGATCTGTATTCTATTCTACATAGCAGTTCTGTTATGTTATGCAAACAGTAGTTGTGTCTATTGGCAATTACAATACTCAATGACAGGATACATAGCATTAGTATTCATCTGACAGGTTAGCAGCATGATAGCAAAGATAATTGGAAGAGCCAGGTAACTATCCATGCACATAACGTGTAATATCCACCTTTCTACTATAATTTGCAAGCAATAACAGCTGTGCATATGTTATGCAAATGTGTAGTGACCCTTGTTACAGGGCTGGGCCAAATGGCTATGTACACACCTACACAGAGTGAATATTGAGAGTACAGACACACTGGTTGAACTACCAGGTTTGTGTAGCCCAACCTCTCATTGCCAACCTAACAGCCATCTGCACATACTGTATGTAAGGTAGTGCACAGCACTGGTAATGAAACAGGTTGCATATCATCTTTAACTCCAGTGTAACATCTGCAGTAGGAGTGTAAAATGTAGGAGACAGCTGCCCATGTGTAATAGCTACATCATAGTTGATGGCTCACACTATCTGATTATATCCTGATCATGTTGATAGTGGCATCAGAGCCTATTGATACATGACTCTGTTTGGAGAGTGGGTGTCTGTGCCCAACAGAGCTCATGGTCCTGGTGGATATGTCAGTATATACCCAGAGAAGGAAACAGACCTGTAGACACTTGCATCATCTGTAATCAACTAACAGGATATGATGTGCTCCTCAGAGGAGGATTGCTGCTAAAGATAGCTACAATGTTTCCATAATAGCCAGTGTTGTCACGTCCATAACACAAATATTTACATGTGAGCATTACTGTCTAAAACATCATCATAGGCAATACGTAAAGTAAATACAGTACTTGGTACTTGTAGTACTGACTGCTCATACAGGCATGTCCACTAGTCAGCTACTGGTGTTTCCTAATGTCAGCTTTGTGTATGTGGTCATCCTGGGGGAATGTAATGTCTATGCCATGTACACTGCCAGACCCACCTAACACCACACCCCACACATTGTTTGGGATGCAGCTACAGGGATAAGCTGGAAGGCACCCAGTCTACAGTCATGACTGGACTGGACAGTCATGAGGTGTAGGTTAACACATGCAGCTCATCAACACAACCAACACATACCCTTACTAGAACACAGTAAGGACACCCACACACACTACCGGAAATCACACACATTCACAGACGTGTCTAAGTATCTCACCAAACAAGTGACCCCCCCAAGCAGGAAGAGACAGACACTGAAATACACAAACTGTATAGTTTGCATAATTGTGCCAACCTCTGAACACATGACTGGAGACTTGCCCAACAATACTCATTTGTGAATGCAAACTCTAGCACTATGTTACACACTGACCTATATGAGGGCATACCTACTGTCAGCTGCCTGTCTGCCATGATTAGCCACATACTCATACACTCAGACCACATTTTGAACTATACACATGGCTCTGGCATATTCCATGTTGTTTTGCAGGACCTTTGATGCAGTAGCCTGGACTGCATGGAAACACATGTAGGAACTTTCAGGTCTTGTAGCCCATGCAGGTATGTCCCAAGGCCTGGGTAGCATTCTGCCATTGGCCAGAATGATACTGCAGTACAGGGACAAAAGGATTGTATTCCACAATTGTCTAGTGTAGTGGTGCATGTCACAGGGTATCCAGTATCTGTCGTCCAGGGATAACATGGTTGACAGACCATGATGCTTTGCCAGACAGGGCCTGCACCTGTCACCCCTGGGAATCTGGATACTGCCTAGGGTTCATGCTTCCCCTGTAGTGCCTTCATCATGCAAGGTTCAGGTGAGGGTCCACTGCTGTTACAGGGACAGCCAAGCAATAAACTGCGGGTCTCGCTACACAATGATACATGTCAGAAAGACTATACAGACACACATATGTTAATCCCTATCATGGAGAACATATCTGTGCAGTGGCTGAGACATGTTTCAAAGCTCCAGAGACCACACCTGCATGACCATGTTATAACACATACCTCACCTCTTGCCCATTATCCTTTCTTGGAACACACGGATGGCAGGTGTGTTCATATTCCTGAAGGATATGTACACCACAACTCTAATTGCACTTGCATAACATCAAATGCCTTATGCTGAGCAACTACCTTTGTGCCACAGTGGAATTCAAAATGCACCTTGAGACAGATCACCCACCAGGCCGTGGACTTCCCAACTGTCATAATGTGCTGTAATGGGGAAGATTAAGTCTGAGACAGAACTATAATATTGGCTACTCTCAACTATTCCATTATGAACTGGGAAGACTCCTCATGTACCAACACCTACGCTCAATGCATGTTGGATTCCATTGACCCCACTGACCTGGATTACAGTAGTCACACAAACAAGGCTAGCAGTATGCTACACATAGTTAGACTCCAATGCCAATGTTATGTTTCCTAAGAGCAGAGTGGTGAGTGCCATGGCACCCATGCAGATGGACAATGCATGTGCAAATGCTGAATCCTACACAAATTAACCTTAAGCAGTCACATATGTGCAGTGATTGTGCCACTGAAACAGAACCAGGAGTCAACCCAATACAAACAAGCAGGCAAACTGGTGGTACCATGCTTTAAACTGTACCACAGAAGGTAGTAACTGTTGCAAGAGTGAACACACATGAGTGTAGGTGAAACCCTGGTCAGCTTCAGTAAGATGCAGATACACCATATAAAACCATGCAAAGCTACTGTGAAACTAATCAGCCACATATTATGAGGCCAAGCACAGAGCATTCTATAGCCGTGTCATTAATCGTAATGGCAATGACAAGACCTGCCGTGCTGCACGGCAATATGGCATGGGAAGTACTGCACCTACAGAAATAGCACCTATTCATCCAGATGGGGCCTCAGAGAACCTAAACCCACTCCCACCTCCCCCACTGCCAACAGGTACACTTAGTAATATATCCATGTACACCACAGGGCCCCTGTGCTAACGACTATGCAGGTACAAGCTGCACTCTCTAATGCCATACATACAGCTTTCATGGGGCCTGTCAACATCCCAGGGTATATCCTACACAAATGTAAGAATATTCAGCTATCCACATACACATCATGTTCAATCATAGCTCCATGTCAGGCTGTGTACACACCGAATGGTGCACAGCAACAGTTATCACACCCCACAAAGGGGGAACACCATTGATATTGGGACATAGTGCACAACTACCCTGCTGAGTCTGGTCTGTACGGCCATGAACCATGGTCAACGTAACTGATGTACTCGGTACAGATGTAGATGACAGTAGGGTTGATTCACACTGTATATCATGACCTTGCCAGGTTGTAGGACACCTTCACCCATACTGTGTTCCAGCTACACTCAGTAAACTAGGTGTATATTCCTATGTCACAGGAGTGGTTGGCAACTGGACTGCTGGCAGAACCCACACTACAGAAGGTGTCTGACGAATACACGCACATCAAACCAGTGCCAGCCACAGTAATACAGGGGTCATTCCTGGTACCCCCCCTCTTTGTTATCTACACCACATAGACTAACACAGAAGGCATCAGCCTGTTGATGTTTGCAAATGACTATGAACTAGGAGCAATAGTTGACTCATTGTGTGCTGCGTTCAACATACAGAAGGGCCTTAGTGTGTCAGATGGGTAGTGTGTGATGTATGGCCACAATCTGACAGCTAAGTATTGCATTGTCATCTACTATGTTACAAACCCTGTACCCATTAACTACCACCTAGGCAGCGGTCAACATAATGGCAACTAAGTGTATGGGATGCAGCTGGACAGTTCTTCCCTTTGATAATTACGTCACCACAAACGACAGGTAGTCATATGTGGCACCTCTAATCATGACAGGGTGCCATCCAGGAATATAGAGATAACTGCTCAGCCATACTCAACACCCATGTGACCCATAATAGATCACATATTTCCTTTAAGGGTTATTGCCCATGTGTAGATGGCCTACACTGCCCTTCACAATCCCTAGCTGCACTATGTAGCATTCAGCCTACCCTGAATAAAGCCATGTCCAACCCAGAGATGCTGGACATGCTACACTTAACACATCCTGATCCCAAATAAACACATACATCGTGGTCATCCACCTTTTTAGTACAAGGATCATAACATGCCTGACAGATCCCAGTCCCATACACTTAACATACTCTTGCCATACTATGCATCCCTGTCCAGGGAAGCTGCACATCGCCCCTCTCTGTGACATGGTGTGATGACCGCATGCCAAATATATCAGTAACCATGTATATCAATTCTGTGGCACTGCTTGACCTGGCCACTGAAATTTTCCTGTCTGTTGTCTACAGCTAGGTAACCTATCTGCCTAGGCTCATAAATGGCCCAGGGCATATAACCTGCTAGATCACTATGACCATACATGCTATAGTTGATATCCAACCGTGCAAATACCATCAGGCTAGCTATTGTCCCATGTGTTACACATGTGCAACACAGGCGATACATGGCAGGATGCTACACAGCTGTACAGTGCCATGTAGATGTATATGGCAAAACACATACATGCTTGCAAGTCTGCAGGGTCACAGGTCATGTCCCTAATGGCTATGTATGACTATATATGTGGCATATACACAGCATTAAGGTCAATTGCATTAATGTGAACACATCCAGGCATGTGCTGATAGGTAAAGACACCACTACAGGCAAATAGACATGCCCACGTCAAGACAACATCTACATGGTGTATGAGCAATGTCATCACATGACACACACATATATGGCAATAACATCACATCACCAGTAGGTGTCAAATGTGTGTGACATATACATGGCAGTGGTGTTAGTGTCATTTAGTTTTACAAAGACGTATTTGTAATCTTAATAAATGTGATACACATGTATGTTCAGCTGTACTGCTGTACTTCTCTGTGAGTTACTGAGACCTGTCTCCATCGTTATGTCTTCAAGGTATGCCATGTAGCAGACTGCTACCATACGGCCGCTTGGAGGATGAGGTCCTCATTCCATACCTCCTCAACAACTGACACTCTTCAGCCATGTGCCACAGGATGCGCAGCAGCAGGATGCCCTGTGGGAGGAACTTTGCAAGAGGGTAAATGATGTTGGCGGTCACAATTGCACCTATCAGCAGGTGCGCTGACACTGCACTGACCTGATAAGATGGGCGAAATAGCATGCTAATGCAATCACCAGGGAACAAGGTGCAACAGGTGGGGGCCACTCACCCAGCTCCCACTCACACATACCGAGGAGCTACTGGCCAACTTGGGGACACCTGCAGACCTCCATCCACAAGCTTTAGCTGGTATTGTGGAGGTGGGTGTCTCTCAACCACTGAGCCTGGAGTTGCCTGGTAAGTCACTACTGCACATAAAATACAACAATATATCACATAGTTACATGTGTTACTGTACAATATGTAATGTAACATCATATGCAAGGCATGTATGCACACATGCCACATACTATAGTCTGCTACTCTATGTATGCACAGATGTGCATACTCCATAGTATAGTGTATTGCACTGGCTTATGTGCTAACATGGACATTGCACCTTGTAGCTACCACACAGGTTTGGATAATGATCTTACTGCTGTGACACTCCTGTTTAGGTACCTCTGGCATTTTGCAGCGACAGCAGCCTGTGTCAGGTGAGATTGTTATTATTTACCAGGCTTGATAATGCACGGAACATATTAATTGCATGCTATCTGCCATAACACACCATACACATAATGTATGTTGGCCCTGGTAATGGACACTGGTCAGACCTGCAATGCATCACACTGTTTACCTATGTGAAACAATTGAAAACTATATGAAACACCTACACTAAACCTTCCAAACTGTCATTGCCAGATGTGTGGACAACAGTGAATACAATGGTGGAGGTGTGTTCCACTGTAGGGACAGGTACTACATATCGACATTACACATGTTGGGAATACGAACAATACTGTACAGAGAGCATATGTGTGCACACACCTTAAATGTGTTGGAGCTGGAGTATGCCTGGCCCACAGGATACACCCTTGTGGAGTATACCATTGCTATGAATGTCACACAATGTCATGTGCTATCAGACATGTCCATGACATGTAGTGGGCTGACAGCAACACTGCTCAACTATCCTGAAAAACATGTCTCACATCCCATACATACCACCCTTTGTATGCATAACCCTGTCCTCAGTGGAGCATATGACATCTATGTGTGTAAGTCATATGGGATAACACTGACATGTGAAATAAGATGGCCACCACAACCATTGGACTGAACATGTATACACATGGCCATGGAGGATGGCCAGAGACATGAAGCAACACACACAGTAGAAGTGATGTACATGTGTGTACACCCTGTTGTACATTGGCTCGACACCATACAACTATGGCCTTTGTGTAATGGTGATATTGCAGATGTGAAACACTAAACATCATACAGGCCTGTGCACAGCTTGTGTAGGCATAACATGAAACCAACACATAACATGTCTTGAAAATCTAGAGTGTGTCACGACAAGGAAGCATTCACCTATACAGTATCCAAATACATACACGTGTTGCACAACATACACATACATCCACATCAAGCCACAGATACAGTACATTCACCTTGCTTATGTCAGACATCACTGTCATGCCTTCTCCTCATGTGTGTGAGGTACACAGATGGCATGTGGGACATAGAGTACTTGTAAGTTAGCCATGTGTGGGCATAGTTATCAGGTATCAGTAATATGGTTGCAGATGTGCAGGGGTGTCATCCGTATACCCTTCTGTGACCTGTGTCACACATTCCACATTAGGGTTTATTGTGTATACACCTCGGTGATGTGGGTTACATTCCACATTAGATATGTATTGTATGTGAACATAGTCATGGCTATGAACTGTATCAGTAGCTCTCACTGTATAGCAATTGTGAAGCCACATGATACCCTGCAATGGCTATGCACATCAGCTCAATATACAGTATGTCCCTGCATATTTGTAGGGTGGACAGACAACATTGCATCAGCTGAAAGCCCATGTTAGTATAACATGTCCCTGCATTGGGACACCATTACCATACTGTAGCTTGGAAAGGACACCATTGTGTTACACATGTATGCATATCATTCAACACGTCAGCAGAAGACATGTCATACTACATGTGATTGGCAAGGTCATACGCCACACAGCAGGCCGGTGTACTGTAAACCTGTGCTGGTCTGTGGCACCATTTCAAAGTAGTGACAGCCATGTCAAACATGTGTGTACAGCCACATGCACAATGTCTACACTCAGCTCAGGGGTAGGTGGAATAATGTTGAACAGACATGCACTGCTTTGGAGGAAATATGCAAGCTAGGGTTCAGGCAAACATAGTATGCAGTCGACATACCCTACTGTTCATGTCCTCACACATAGGGGCGGTGGCCAACACAAAGCATCAGTGGCAGATGTACAAAGGTCAGTGATGGTCTGTTAACATGTGGTGTATGTTGCACACACCGTGGCAGTGCAATGCAATGGTGCAAAGTGCATGCATTGTGTTGCAGGTATGGAGAATAGGTTACTAACACAAATGGTACAATGCAGGTATGTATGCTAATCACCACCATAATTTTGTAAGGTGCATGCCATCTGCTATACCACATGCATGCTGTTGTGTGCAACTCAGCGATTTATAACTACCACTATAATTGCCTAAGCTGAAACTATAATTGTCTAATCTGAATGCCATCTGCCATATCACCTGCATGTAGCATGTGTGTCTGTGTGTCTCTCTGTCTGTGTGTCTCTGTGTGCCTGTCTGTGTGTGTCTCTGACTGTCTGTGTGTGTCTCTGTCTGTCTGTGTGTCTATGTGTGTCTGTGTGTGTGTGTGTGTGTGTGTGTGTGTGTGTGTGTGTGTGTGTGTGTGTGTGTGTGTCTGTCTGTGTTGTCTGTGTGTGCATGTGTCTGTCTGTGTGTCTGTGTCTGTCTGTGTGTCTGTTTCTGTCTGTCTGTGTCTGTGTCTGTCTGTCTGTGTCTCTGTCTGTCTGTGTGTGTCTCTGTGTGTGTGTGTGTGTGTGTGTGTGTGTGTGTGTGTGTGTGTGTGTGTGTGTGGTATAACTTGTAATGTACAGTTCTTGTCTTCCCCTCACAGGATTTGATGTAGGTGTGTTGCCCTCCTGTGGTCCACCTGATGTTAGTGTCCCCACAGACTCTAGCAGTGATGATGATGATAGTATGCTTGAAGCACAGGCAGGGTTGTCAGGGGCTGAATCTGTGCCATTGGTTGCCATTCTACCCGTCTCCCCCTCATCCTCGCACACAGTTCCCCTGCCTGCACATACCCCATCACCACCGGCCATAGAGGAAGGACAGTTGGTGGGTGGTAGCATGGAACAGGAAAGTGTGGTGACTATGGAAGGTGTGCCTGCACACCATGATCCCAGTCATCAGACTGATGATGTCCCACACAGGCATCTGCCCAGCGTTGCTCGTAGGACCACTGGCCAACATGCCCCTGTGAGACCAAGCACATCAGCTGGACTCACCAGACGCATGTTTCAGGCTGTAATGGAGGCACAGGCACGTGCTGAATGGCACAACAGAGATGGTCTGAGGCTTCAGAGGGCTGCTGTCCATTCATTAACTGACAACACCCAGGCACTTGCAAATGCTCACCATCATCTTGCAGATGTTTTGGATAGATGATTGGGTGACATGGTGGGAGTCTTTGACTGTGGCATGTCAATCCTCGAGCATGGAATGTCTGTGCTGGAACATTTGGTGGGAGTGAGGCATTGGGCACGTGGACGTAGGCCAGCTACATCAACTGTTGAAGGTCGACATGAACATGCTACTGCACATGCCCACTCCCATAGTGGTGGTAGCAGCAGCAGTGCTGCTGGTGCTGCACAGTCCACACCAGGACACAGCAGGCCACGTGAACATGGTCCTGGATGGTCCCAATAGGGACACGATTCCAGTGGACATGTGTCATCAGACGGTACCCAATCTGGACCTCTGCCTGGTAGTGCCTGTGCAACCCGTGGCAGGCACAGGTCACATGGCCATGGCCGGACACAGTCAACTGTGAAACCTGCCTTGTACAGTCTGCAGCTGTCAGTATTACTCCTGTGTAGGCCAGCCACATGCCAGACCTGTGTGCAGGATTACACACACACTGGAAACAAATGTAGGGCACTTCAACACACACACACGCATAACATCCACACACGCCCAGTGATATCACAGGCCCTAACACACATGCATGATGTCATCCAATGGCACAGCCTAGGCCTCTGGCAAACATTATCACCCTGTGCATATGATGATACCTGTGCCACATCCCTGTCATCCACACCATCGGTGCAGGGACATGTTCATATGGTCTGATGCACAGGGTGAACATACTAGGTAGACAATTGTAGATTAATATTGTTGAGTAGTGTTGATAGGCAGCAGAAATACCAAGCATTGCAGTTTTAGAATGCATTTTGTACATTTGACAGTATGTATCATGTGTAACAACACTAACAGCATGTTGATCTTGACATTCTGCC
Organism: Protopterus annectens; assembly: GCF_019279795.1. Lineage (NCBI taxonomy): Eukaryota > Metazoa > Chordata > Ceratodontiformes > Protopteridae > Protopterus > Protopterus annectens. Next base: position 1,311,864,296 of record NC_056747.1, on the reverse strand, counting down.
TTCCTCTTTCAGGTGTAGTTGCATGTGCTGTGGGATGTTGGTGTTTGCATTTGTCCCATATGTACATGTTGACTACCCACAGATCAGTATGACAATACCTGCATGCACTTTGTAGTTTCCACATCACAGTTATATTCTCCCATGTTTCAATTATGTTTACTGTTCTAATGATCCAAGAGCATGACAGCTGTGTAGTAAGCTACTGTGTTCAAAGCCGTCACATCCATAGTGAGTGACATCACAGGTATAGTTACCTGTAGCACGGAGTGGGTAAAAGAGTGGTATGCTGGATGAGAAGGCTAAAGGCTAGTGGAAATAGTGGCTTCTCCTTGGGAAGCAGTAATACCCACTGCCATGACAGCATGTAAACACAGACACAC
>NC_056747.1:1311748916-1311861416 GCF_019279795.1 Protopterus annectens | reverse complement strand
GGATACAACCTAGAATGCAGCATTTGCCACTGTCATCTGTACCTGACTCATCTGTGATGCGTTATGTCGGAGTAGTGGTCTTTACATGTGAGTAGCCTTTATGAATATGTGTACACCACCACCTGGTATGGTCCATACCACTGTTATGGCCCACATGTCTGGATCTGAGTTATATGGTGGTAGTGCAATTGTGCATTACAGAGCCTTCAGCCAGGTGCTCCGCACTGCACAGATGTTGGTATTCCCCATTGTAGGTTCTACATTGAGCAAATGGATTACTAAAGCCACACGTCTAGCACGGGTTAGCATAAGCATCCAATGCAATTGTCATGTAGGTGTCAGGGTGTTACTTCTGTGTGTAGGACATTTGCCTTGGAATGTGGCTATATGGGTAAATGCGACCTAGGTATTATCCACACACACGTGTAACATGGATGCATTTGCTCTGTGCTGAAGGCAGGTCATTCAGTCATGACAGCCCAGAATGACAGACACTGGACAACCTCATAATAACAGCAGGACATTGGCTCATTGTTTTGGTCTAGTAGTTGCGACCCATACCATGACATCACTACGCGTGACATTAATGTGCTTGGTAGCAAATGCCCCATGTAAGGTGATGGACAGTGGCAGAACTTGTGTATATGACCAATGTGAGATATACTTAGGGTAGCAGTCCTGCTAATAATGACAACTACTAACACAGCCGGGAGAGGTCATCTTGACACCTGCACCTCAGTACCATTACACAAGGTGGCTCACACATTATGCTTGCCCATGCCACTGTTCCACATATAATGCCACTGTCCACAACCTGCTATCAATGTATGCCTTTCAGGGTAGCAAGGTGTGTGACACATGCTGTAGGTAGCATCTGCCTGTACGACCCAGGTAACCTATTGTCTGTCACGTTCACACAGGCATGAATCTGTATACATAACATATATAAGTCAGTACTTCATGTACATGTATGCATGTGTATCACACAGCACAGACAAAGATATATCATTTACAGGCCACATACAGGTATCGGGTAGTAAACCAGAATGATGTGCATATATACTGACAGGTAAGATGTACCTATCTGTAAACCTGTGTGTTTACAATAGGAGTCCATTACAACATGTTCTGTACATGTAAGTGTTTGAGCATGCACACTGTGGCCTTCAGTGGTTAGAATCAGAGTGCATCCCAAACAGGCCTGTGCTACTAAGTGTATGAGCGTACCCACTGCCACCTTGTGTAATTTGAGTCAGTGCATCCAACAAGCCCTTTGTTACTAAGTGTATGAGCATGCCCAGTATAAGCCTTGTGTAGTTGTAGTCATAGTGCATCCCAAATGGCCCTGTGCTACTAAGTGTATGAGCATGCCCACTGTAACCCTGTATAGTGATAGTAGTTGTCCATTACACAGACAGCCATACTCCAGTTCAGGTTCCTGTTGAGCTACAACTATACCTCTCAGGCCTACCTGCGGATGATGTGTCTTGTTTGTGCATACAGGTTGTAATGGACACCTACTTTAAACACACAGGTCTACAGCTATGTACTCCGTGACTGTCAGTCTCCCTGTTGTTGTCCTCAATTGTAGAAGGGCAGTCTGACTGCCCTGGAATGTGTAATCTCTGTGGCGCATCTTGTAACTGTGTAGTACTGTAATAGTGAACAGGAGTTCTGATCCCACCACTGGCAACTGTGTGTGTGTCGGCAAATGGCTGAGTGTGATTGTGTATTTGTGTCTGCATCCTGTCATGATAGTGGGTTTTGCTGCATTCCAAAGTGATCCCTCCTTTTGCACTGGCCTTTATCCTTGTCAACTGCTAAACCTCTCTCTTCGCCCCTCCCCACTGCAAGTAATCGGTCCTGTGATGTCACCCAGCTCAGACGTGGAATCAGTAAGTGTAATTGTATGTGTTTTGTGGCACATACCCAAACTGCATACCACTGTACTAGTTACCTTTACATAGGCAAGACGTGTATGCACAACACTGGCAAGTGTGTGCATGTTTGTGTGTGTGACTACCCTGTAGCCAGGCATACACATGTGTAATCTTTCTCTCTGACGTCTCGGCCAAAAGCCTTCAAGGAGAATAAAACACTTGCATGCAGCAGCAGCTTATATACATAGCAAATGAGATAATTACATAATTAATCAATTAGTACAACAATTCAACAAACTAATGTTCTCCAGTTGAGCTCTTCATTCAGCCCAAAAGGAAACATGGTTTTAAATTTTAAAATATATACAGTTTCTTTCTGCACTAATCTAGTTTTGACATCAATATCATTGTACATAGAAACACAAACTTGTTCTAAAATAGTTCCTTTCAAGCCCTCATTACATTTATCATGTGCTTCCAAAAAATGTGCTGCAACTGGGCTGTCTTCTTTACCATTTTGATGTCTCTTAAATGCTCCAAGAACCTTATTTTAAAAGGCCTCTTTGTTTCCCGATGTAAAATTTGTTACATGGGCACTTTAGAGCATAAATGACACCCTCAGAATTGCAACTAAATGTACCCCAACTGTCAAATTTAACATTATTAATAAAATTAAAATTGGATACAATATGTTTACAAGCCTTACATCTCCCACAGGAAAAGTCCCAATTTTAGCAGGTTCCATGTATATTTGTGATGCAGGCATCTTAATCTTAGATCTTACAAGAAAATCTTTTATATTCTTGCCTTTACGGTAAGAAAACTTCATATTTACATCAAGCCATTGTTGAACATTTCTAAGTGAACAAAATAAAGCCAATATTGGCTGACAATATCAAGGAACTGTTTTGTAAAACTACCATAAGTAGTAACAAAATAAATATTTTCTTTAGTAGAACCTGAGCTGTCATGTTGTATTGTATTACACCCCCTTTGTTGAATAGATTTTATATATCTGGGTTTAACACCTGTACACAATCTTAAGAAGCTCTTATCCAAAATATTTGTGCCATAGCCTCTAGTAGAAAAAGATTGCACCAAAAGACACATTTCTTCATGAAATACATCAGATCTATTACATAACTTGGAAATACGTAGCATTTCACCATAAGGTAGAGCCTCAATAACATGTAAAGGATGGCCACTATTTGCATGTAAATACTGGCAAGTCCCTTCAAATTTTTTATTAGGACGGGTAATGATATTCTCACCATCTGAAATATCCAATACTATTATCTAAAAAAGGGATAGTGTGACCAATATTAAGGCCATCAAATTTGATATGAAATTTATTAACATTAATTTCATTAAAAAATTCAATAATTGTATCTTTGTCACTGTCTACCAAAAATATTAAATCAACATATCTGAAATAATAAATAACATGTTCCTGAAAAAATCTATGCTTATAAATAATATTTAATTCAAAAAAACCCATAAAAAGATTTGCATACATGGGGGCAAATGAAGCCCCATAGCCGTGCCCTGTAACTGATGAAATATAATATTATTAAATTCAAAAAAATTATGTGTCAAACAAAAATAAACCATTTCCATAACATATTCTGAAGCAGGAGAGTTGCCAAGGAAGCATCTAAGAGCTTCCAATCCATACTCATGTCCAATGCTTGTATACAAACTTTTTACATCAATGCTGACCCAAACCATATTCCTATTTACTTTGACATCTTTTATTTTAGCCAGAAAGTCAAAGACATCACTTATATAGGAAGGCAACCTAATGACATAGGGATACAAAAGTGATGCAAAATACACCTAAATTATGAAGAAAATACTTAGACCCAGAGACTATGGGTCTCCCAGGGGGTTTATGTAGATTCTTATGAATTTTAGGTAGGCAGTAAAATAAGGCCATTTTACAGCCTGTTGTCTGAAACTTTTTAACATCTGACTGGCAAAAATAGCCAAGTCTTAACCCCTTATTAATTAGCTCCTTATAATCACGAATAGCTGAAAAAAAGTTTTCAGTTTCCACAGCTCTATACGTATTGCTGTCACCAAGATGTTGCATACACATTTCCATATAATCATTAAAACCCATGACAACCAGTTTGTTGCCTTTGTCAGAGGGTTTGAAAACAATATCATGTTTCTTACTCAGAGTTAGCAATGCTTTCCATTCTTGAATAGACATATTATAAACTATATTAGACCTATTACTCATAAATTGCTTGAATTCTAACTCAGAAAAAATGATTTACCAAGTTAACAAATTGACATACATCAGTATTAAGAGAATCAGGCATAAAAGTACTGTATGAAGGAACATTAGAAGTATCAAACATACAATATGCATTATTATCATCATTTTCTGAAGCACATGAATAAAAACTATCCATAGAGCTATCTAAACTCTCTTTTTCTATTTCTGAAGCAGAGAAAACATTCTTACTAAAAAAATATTTTAAGTGCAATTTTCTAGAAAAAACAAACACATCACTTTTAATATCATGTAAACGAGTAACCACTGTAGGGACAAATTTAAGTCCCTTATTTAATACAGACATTTCTATGTCACTAAAATTGTAGTTAGAAAGATTAACTACATAGTCTGTAACATTTAACATTCCATTACTCTGCTGTGTAGAACAAACATTTGACCCCCTCTGTCCAAAGCGTTGCCCACCTTGGTTGGAAAACTGTTCCCAGGTCCGTTTCTGTCCCTGGGCTGGAGGAATCGAGGACGAGGATGAATTCCCCGAAAAGTATGGTAAAATCTGTCCCTTTGCTCAGCTGTTGGAAGTGCAGGAAAGTCGCCATCATTCCAGTCTTCTTCATGAGAGGTATAACCTCCTTCCGCCGAGGAGTTGAAGGCTTGATTTCCGCATCATCAGGGCAAAACCTAACCTGCTTATGGCGCTTGAAGCGTTCAGTCCTTGACATGAACGCTTTGTTGGATTCATAATCACGAATATCCCTCACAAGTTTCCCTTTCTTTCTGTTAAGCAAAGTCACTTCATATTCTTTTAATTTTCCATTTGTTTGTTTAAGAAATTCATCAAATACGGACACAGGAACCACATTGGTTAAATCAGTACAGAGTTTCTTTATGTTAGAACACAGTTCCTTATGTTTAATCTGGTCACGTTCTATCAATATCTGGAGCCATTCACTCACACACTTGTGGGCAGCATGTACCCACCTTTTGTGGAAAGAAATATCTGTGTCCACACTCAAGTCAAAAGGACTAGAGGGATCCTTAAAGACTCTCAAACCTCTAGGTGTAGTCTCCGTCTCCACATATTTTTGTAGCCCACAGATGTTATAATGCACCAAGTTTCTTTCCACATAAGCTTTTCCAGTTCATCAAAAAGTAATTTGTGTTCTGCATTGACTGCTATGGAAATCTTTCTACCCACCCCAGAAAAAGGGTTAGTGGGTCTCAACGCGTCTATCTTCTTCCCATTTTTCCCATATACTGGAGCCATCATTAGAAACTCTTTGTACAGCTTGTCTCTCACCTCTGTCCATATGATTAGACGCGAGCTGAAGAGTTTACCAAAAATTGTCCAGGGACATTTGACTTCCCTCCATGTTATCTCTGAAGATCCGAGGTAGATGGAACTGAGGATCAGTAGGCATAAAGCTGGAACAACAGGAACCAAGTAGAAAGTAACAAACAACAGGAACAAGTTCCACCAGGATTTATTTAAAAGCACAAAATCTTTCTCTGACGTCTCGGCCAAAAGCCTTCAAGGAGAATAAAACACTTGCATGCAGCAGCAGCTTATATACATAGCAAATGAGATAATTACATAATTAATCAATTAGTACAACAATTCAACAAACTAATGTTCTCCAGTTGAGCTCTTCATTCAGCCCAAAAGGAAACATGGTTTTAAATTTTAAAATATATACAGTTTCTTTCTGCACTAATCTAGTTTTGACATCAATATCATTGTACATAGAAACACAAACTTGTTCTAAAATAGTTCCTTTCAAGCCCTCATTACATTTATCATGTGCTTCCAAAAAATGTGCTGCAACTGGGCTGTCTTCTTTACCATTTTTGATGTCTCTAAATGCTCCAAGAACCTTATTTTAAAAGGCCTCTTTGTTTCCCCGATGTAAAATTTGTTACATGGGCACTTTAGAGCATAAATGACACCCTCAGAATTGCAACTAAATGTACCCCAACTGTCAAATTTAACATTATTAATAAAATTGAAATTGGATACAATATGTTTACAAACCTTACATCTCCCACAGGGAAAAGTCCCAATTTAGCAGGTTCCATGTATATTTGTGATGCAGGCATCTTAATCTTAGATCTTACAAGAAAATCTTTTATATTCTTGCCTTTACGGTAAGAAAACTTCATATTTACATCAAGCCATTGTTGAACATTTCTAAGTGAACAAAAATAAAGCCAATATTGGCTGACAATATCAAGGAACTGTTTTGTAAAACTACCAAAAGTAGTAACAAAATAAATATTTTCTTTAGTAGAACCTGAGCTGTCATGTTGTATTGTATTACACCCCCTTTGTTGAATAGATTTTATATATCTGGGTTTAACACCTGTACACAATCTTAAGAAGCTCTTATCCAAAATATTTGTGCCATAGCCTCTAGTAGAAAAAGATTGCACCAAAAGGCACATTTCTTCATGAAATACATCAGATCTATTACATAACTTGGAAATACGTAGCATTTCACCATAAGGTAGAGCCTCAATAACATGTAAAGGATGGCCGCTATTTGCATGTAAATACTGGCAAGTCCCTTCAATTTTTTTATTAGGATGGGTAATGATATTCTCACCATCTGAAATATCCAATACTATATCTAAAAAAGGGATAGTGTGACCAATATTAAGGCCATCAAATTTGATATGAAATTTATTAACATTAATTTCATTAAAAAATTCAATAATTGTATCTTTGTCACTGTCTACCAAAAATATTAAATCATCAACATATCTGAAATAATAAATAACATGTTCCTGAAAAAATCTATGCTTATAAATAATATTTAATTCAAAAAAACCCATAAAAAGATTTGCATACATGGGGGCAAATGAAGCCCCCATAGCCGTGCCCTGTAACTGATGAAATATAATATTATTAAATTCAAAAAAATTATGTGTCAAACAAAAATAAACCATTTCCATAACATATTCTGAAGCAGGAGAGTTGCCAAGGAAAAACCGAAGGGCTTCCAATCCATACTCATGTCCAATGCTTGTATACAAACTTTTTACATCAATGCTGACCCATTTCCAAGTTATGTAATAGATCTGATGTATTTCATGAAGAAATGTGCCTTTTGGTGCAATCTTTTTCTACTAGAGGCTATGGCACAAATATTTTGGATAAGAGCTTCTTAAGATTGTGTACAGGTGTTAAACCCAGATATATAAAATCTATTCAACAAAGGGGGTGTAATACAATACAACATGACAGCTCAGGTTCTACTAAAGAAAATATTTATTTTGTTACTACTTATGGTAGTTTTACAAAACAGTTCCTTGATATTGTCAGCCAATATTGGCTTTATTTTTGTTCACTTAGAAATGTTCAACAATGGCTTGATGTAAATATGAAGTTTTCTTACCGTAAGGCAAGAATATAAAAGATTTTCTTGTAAGATCTAAGATTAAGATGCCTGCATCACAAATATACATGGAACCTGCTAAAATTGGGACTTTTCCTGTGGGAGATGTAAGGTTTGTAAACATATTGTATCCAATTTTAATTTTATTAATAATGTTAAATTTGACAGTTGGGGTACATTTAGTTGCAATTCTGAGGGTGTCATTTATGCCCTAAAGTGCCCATGTAACAAATTTTACATCGGGGAAACAAAGAGGCCTTTTAAAATAAGGTTCTTGGAGCATTTAAGAGACATCAAAAATGGTAAAGAAGACAGCCCAGTTGCAGCACATTTTTGGAAGCACATGATAAATGTAATGAGGGCTTGAAAGGAACTATTTTAGAACAAGTTTGTGTTTCTATGTACAATGATATTGATGTCAAAACTAGATTAGTGCAGAAAGAAACTGTATATATTTTAAAATTTAAAACCATGTTTCCTTTTGGGCTGAATGAAGAGCTCAACTGGAGAACATTAGTTTGTTGAATTGTTGTACTAATTGATTAATTATGTAATTATCTCATTTGCTATGTATATAAGCTGCTGCTGCATGCAAGTGTTTTATTCTCCTTGAAGGCTTTTGGCCGAGACGTCAGAGAGAAAGATTTTGTGCTTTTAAATAAATCCTGGTGGAACTTGTTCCTGTTGTTTGTTACTTTCTACTTGGTTCCTGTTGTTCCAGCTTTATACACATGTGTAATGTCTTTTAGCACACCATGGTAGCCATTTGTGGTGACCGGTGTCTACAAAGCATTACACAGTTAGGAATGGTAAAGAATACACAGTCAATCACGACTACAGGTTGGGTATGTTATTTTCCTGTGCCACTGTCGAGCAGTGACACAGAAGTGGTCGCAGGGGGTAGGTCCATACCAATCATTCCCCCACCCTAACTCCACAATCCCCGGGGTAGATTATCTTAGGCATCATTCCCCACCCCAAACTCCACATACACAATAACCATCCCTTCTCTGGTGAACTGCTTATGATTTCAATGTTATAACACAAGAGATGCCTCTGTTTTGTGTACACGTCAGTTCCTTTGGAACCCTTCTCTGTCACAAAGGGCATTCAGATGTGTGTATATATATATATATATATATATAGCTATGGCTGTGTCTGTGTATATGCATATATATATGTGGGTGTGTACACATCCAGTAGGTGCACATATATATATGTAGTTATGACAGTTGTACAGATGTAGACTTGTCTTTGTTGTTTCACAGAGTACAGTACATTCAAGGGTACTGTACATATGTACACAAAGGGACTGTCCCATTTGTTTTCAGTACTGTGGAATACCTGTAGTAGGAAGTGCATTATAGATGGCTTAGTGGTACGTCCAGTGACCTCAGTGTGTATGGTCTAAGGTTCAAGACCTGCAAGCCTTGTGGATACTGTCAATGAGGACTGCATAAGACAGTTGTAAGCAGGTGTAAATGTGTTTTTGTGACAGTAAGCAGCATGTACACGCAGGTAACAGACATGTACAACTCGCAGTACACTTGGAATGCCCTTCTTTGGCAATCCTGCTGATGTCACCCACCTACGAATATACCTCTGGGACTGCTGTAACCCAGTAATCTCCATGACGTGCGCTGTAACTGCATAATGCTGTAGTATGCTAAACTAGTTTGGTAGGTGTTCTAATCCCAGACAGGTCAACTGTGCATCTGTCTGCCTGCCTGTGAAAGAAATGATGCTTTTAGACTATGCACACTCTTTACAACCCACATGACCACCTTTGGCAATCCTGCTGATGTCACCCACCTAAAAATACACCTATAGGATTACTGTAACCCAGTTTTCTCTGTAGTACGTGCTGTAGCTGTGTATTGCTGTAGTGTGATTAAACTAGTTAGGTAGGGGTTCCATTCCAAGAGAGGCCAACTGTGTGTGTGTTTCTGTCTGCTTAAGACAAGAACAATGCTTTATAGAGTATGCACACTCTTTACAATTCACATGACCACCTTTGGCAATCCTGCTGATGTCAACCACCTAGGAATACACCTCTAGGACTGCTGTAACCCAGTACTCTCCATAGCGCGTGCTGAGACTGTGTATTGCTGTAGTGTGATAAACTAGTTAAGTAGGGGTTCTATTCTAAGCGAGACCAACTATGTGTGTTTCTGTCTGCCAGAAACAAGAACAATGCTTTTTAGAGTAAGCACACTCTGTACAATTCACATGACCACCTTTGGCAATCCTGCTGATGTCACCCACCTAGGAATACACATCTAGGACTTCTGTAGCCCAGTATTTTCTGTGGCGCGTGCTGTAACTGCGTATTGCTGTAGTGTGATAAACTACTTAGGAAGGGGCTCTATTCCAATACAGACCAACTGTGTGGGTGTCTGTCTGCCTGAGAAAGTAACAATGCTTTTTAGAGTTTGCACACTCTTTACAATTCTCATAACCACCTTTGGCAATCCTGCTGATGTCACCCACCTAGAAATACACCTCTGGGACTTCTGTAACCTAGTAATCTCTGTAGCGCATGCTGTAACTGCATAATGCTGTAGTGTGATAAACTAGCTAGGTAGGGTTTCTATTCCAAGAGAGACCAACTGTGTGTGTGTGTGTGTGTGTGTGTGTGTGTGTGTGTGTGTGTGTGTGTGTGTGTGTGTGTGTGTGTGTGTGTGTCTCTGTCTGCCTGAGACAAGAACAATGCTTTTTAGAGTATGCATACTCTGTTCAATTCACATGACCACCTTTGGCAATCTTGCTGATGTCACCCACCTAGGAATACACCTCTAGGACTACTGTAACCCAGTATCCTTTGTAGCGCTTGCTGTAGTGTGATAAACTAGTTAGGTAGGGGTTCTATTCCAAGAGAGACCTACTGTGTGTGTGTGTGTGTGTGTGTGTGTGTGTGTGTGTGTGTGTGTGTGTGTGTGTGTGTGTGTGTGTGTGTGTGTGTCTGTCTGCCTGAGACAAGAACAATGCTTTTTAGAGTATGCACACTCTGTACAATTCACATGACCACCTTTGGCAATCCTGCTGATGTCACCCACCTAGGAATACACCTCTAGGACTGCTGTAACCCAGTATTCTCCATAGCACATGCTGTAACTCCGTATTGCTGTAGTGTGATACACTAGTTAGATAGGGGTTGTATTCCAGGACATGGCAGGTGTTTGTTTGACTGTCAGAGCCTGTAGGAGGTGGCTGTGAGTGTCTAACCACTGGACATGTTAGGGAGCAGATTTTTTAGTTTTCCTATATGGTGTCCATCTTATATGTCACAATGTCCACCTCAAGAGGAGTACAGATGTCAGTCAGCCACGGGACTGTGTTGGCAAGCCATACCCCTACATCTGGCAAAAGGCCTGGTGAACAAAGTATGCAACCCTACTATTACCCAGAATACGTCCTGAACCCATGTGTCATACACAAACACACTTACCTGGAATATCCCGCTACGTTGCTAGTACCCTGCACATTGATGACAGATAGTAGGCATGGTGTGATTGCAGTGGGCTGCAGAGGGCATGGCACCCTGTACAGCAGTACAAAAGGCACATAATTGCGGACAATGTGCCTTCACTATGTTCCCCAATGGATGCCTGCAACATATGTGGTGCCATCAAATGTGAAAATGTGCCTTCACTATGTTCCCCAATGGATGCCTGCAACATATGTGGTGCCATCAAATGTGATCCACAGAGGCCATATAATGCCTTACACATGTGACCTCTATGGACCAATGCCACTGACACCAGTGAATACCTGTATCATGCTATCAATGCAGGTGCAGGGTCAACCTGCTGACTATAAGCAGGTTCTGCACACCAGGCCAGTATTGGCATATCGGAGGATAACAGTCTGTGTATACAACATGTGCTAGCCAAACCAAGTACACCTGTACATGTCACTGTACATTATTGTGGGACATGCACATCCCAGGCAATGTCCATGTCAAGGACTATCAAACACAGACATGGCATGCATTGCAAAGCTATGGCCATACACAATGGTAACCAGGATGTCAGGGCAGTTCATACAATACCCATCTGTGTGGGACATTGCAGACACTACACCCCTGTGCCACACTGCACACCATTGCCAGGTGGCATGATGCCAAGGATTACCCGTCACTCAGCCTGGTACAGCCATCTTGCACAGCCAACCACTACACACCCATGAAGCAATGCACACATGCATGTCAGTACTGGCACCTTGTGTCTGCATGTGGGGTATGATGCCCCCAACCACAGTCACTCCCAGTATAACTCCCATTGGCATACCAACAGATGTCAAACACATTCACATGCCCTAACCCATAGAACCTCCAGATATCCCCTGTGGTGCATGTAGTACCTGTGCATTACTGCAGTGTGGCAAACTAAGTAGTTTGGGAGTGTATTTATGGGCCTGGCAAAGAGTGTCAATGTGAGTCCATTAGAGAGTGTGGTTATGTTGACAATGACACCGTTCATGTGGACAGCCATGTGTGCTACACCTAATGTATGTCTACTATATCTCTGTTGCAGATGTCACTCACCAACATACATATATGTTCTTACAGCACACAATGTCAGCTTTGTGGCACATGGAGTAACTGCATGCACTTGTAGTAGTAATGACTAGTCAGTCAGGGGTTTGACCCCTGTACTGGTAGGTGTGTGACAGAAGGTGCTTAGGTTTTAGTCTCCAAGCCCTTTTCTGATGTACTTTGCCTCTGTCTGTCCCTCTCACACACTATCTGGTGGATGTGGAGGTGTACACCTGCTCAGCAGCAGCTTGTGTATTGTAAGTGATGGTCATGATCAGGTGATGGCCTCTGCATCTATTGCAGTCCTCCTGTACCTGATTGCATGTGGAACAGTTGTGATGATGTTCCCATAGCCATTTGCATGAAAAGCACAGTACAATAGCTAGGAACATCATGTTGGTGTTTGCCCATGACAGTCACTGCGAGTGGTACCTGGATCTGGTGTTTGGTAAATGGCATCACAGATGATATCTGGATGTTCCTCAAACAACATACACAGTGGGAAATAGCCTAACCAAGAGGGTGATGTTCCAGACATGACTACAGCATGTAAGTGTAGCTATGCTTCATTGAGACTACTGTCTGTTTAACAAGTTGTGTGTGGTAATGGCTATTCTGCATGTTTTAAAACTGACAAGACAATGCTCTGTTTGTGAACACACATCTGTGAACAGCAGGAGCATAGTGTGAGGATTGCAGTCAGTACATGGTGATAGTGATGAGTTACTGCCATCGCATCCCTGACCGGACATATGTCACATGAAACAGTGGTATGACAGACACTGTCTGTGGTTCTCAGTGACATGCCAATAATGGGCCACTGTTCATAGCTGCAGTCACAAGTCTTCTACACGTTGTACAGATGTCATGCAGTATATATGCATGTGTTGTGCTTCCACTGCAAATGTATACCATCTGTTGTGTTGTGTTGATGGTCATATCTATGCATGCTGTTGTAAGTAATCCTGAATGCTGTTGACTATTACTAAGCCATATCTGTGTTTAAACAACAACACCATAGGCTGTATGGGGTTGGAGGTCCCGGCAGAGCCTCCTATCCCACTTCAGCTGGCTATGGCACCGAGCACCAGCACATCTGGGGCCCTGCCTTGGACCTCCACCTCTGTTGGCTCTGCACCACCTTCTGGTGGTACCACCACTGAGGATGGGGCTTGTCCCCCCTGGGAGCAGGTCCAGACAGGAACATGTCAGCTGTCGTACAGTCCCGGACGTGGTGTGTAGGTGGCTCAATAAGAGGTTTCAAGGCCAGATACACCAGCTCAAGGGCAGAGTGCCACATTTACAGGGTGAGGCTGCCCCTCCTAGACAGCCTCCAGCACTGCCACCTTTGCAGCTGTTTTGGAGCAGTGGTGGCTGCCCATGGCCAGGGACTTCCGTCCCACTGTTTCCATCTGGGGGCTCATGGGCTTGTGAATGCCGAATACCCTCCTCGTCTGAGGTGTATCCCTCCACATGTGTCATATACCGAAGATGTATGATGTCTTGTCTGTCATCCTACCCTACCTATCCTCCACGAGCATACCTACTCTCTTTCCTTCACATCCCACTCTCACCCTATGGAAACAAAAGTCCAATCGGTTCCTAGAACAACATTGTTCTGTTAATGTAAATAACATGCACAGAGTGATGTATATGGCCAATGTACAAATGTTTGGGTCTATTAATGACACATGTCTGTCTGAGGGAGACTTGATATTACATAGGACAACACCACTACATAATACAGGCATTGCTGGTGTTTCCCTTTTCATTCCTTTGTAATGCTTTGTTGTCACATGGGATGTTCCTGATATATCTATATATATGTATGTATCTATATCTGGACATAAACACACACACATACATCTACATGATGGAATACATTTCCTATACTGTTGAATGACTGCGCTGGATGATATGTTTGTGATAAGGTCTGATGTCTGTATGTCTGCCATGGCTTAGTGGTAAATCACAATAGCTGTGTGTACAGGGTCCTGGTTTCGAGCCTTACAGAGGCCATTTATTTTGTTGCAGGGCAGAACAAGGCTATTGGATACGGTGTGATTAAGGCACATTAAAGCAGTTGTGAGCGGGTGTGTGTGGGTTTGCACGGTGCTAAGCAATGCTAACCACTGGTTACAGTTTCTTACACTCAGTTAGCCTCTACATTGCTTTACCAGTGTAATATTCGCATACTGGCGGCCAAACAGGCTTATGCCCGCTTGCTCCTGCACTTGCAAATGCACTGCATTTGAAGTTTACATCTGACACTCACACCCCTGGGTGGGAGTGAGGACTATGATATTACCTTGTGATGCCTATTACATCGGATTACATGCCTACAGTATCAGGAATGGCTGCCCAATAGGCGACAGCATGCCATTCGTCTGTAAGGAGTCCACGGCCTGTCCAGAGTTTGATTCATATTATTGATGTGTTCCACTTACAATCTGCACCCATCTGGCTAATACATGGGAACTGACACTCTTCAATACAAATGAGTAATTAGGTTTTGGAACCCACATCCTTCAGCCGAGTCATGCTACTGCATACCTAATATTCTATCATCGTTCTAAGGTTGTCAGTGAAATATGTGCTTTCTGTCCCTATCAGACCTCTCATACAATTGGGGAAAAATACAAACTGAATCAGGGACACGGCATAACACCAGGGACACATTTAAATTATTGGTGCTATTAACGTGACACATTGACAGACTCAGAGTATATGAATTCATACACATTTTCTGAGGTAAATGATGTTTAAAACCTCTTAACTGTTGCCATTATTCTTTACATGTAATTTACCACCTTTCCTCAAAATGTCACTAGTTTTAGGAGGGTTTAAGTGGGACAGAGTTAGAAACTGAGTCGAAATCAGGGACGTCCCTGGAAATCAGGGACAGTTCAGAGGTATTGTCCCTATTTATTCCCCCAATGGTTTATGGCCTGTCCAGTGGATGTGCTCTTAGGGTTTGAGAGGTATGGGTGTCAGCTATGCCCATTTCGGAATATTACTTACATCCCTGGGACAGACCTAATACGACTGCGCCAGCCAACACCTGCACACCTAGGCCCATAATTGCATACCCATAGTTCCCCCACCTGCCACTCCTCTACAACACTCAGGTGGGGTATAAACACACCACTACACACTGCCCACTCTCCCCGTGTTGGGACACATGTCATACACTGTGTCGACCCATGGGTTATCAGGCTTGCACAACCTACTGGTCCGTGTACATCTACAGCCTGGTTTGATAAGTCATTACCGGGACTGCCGCCGATCATTAATTTTTGGTGTCCCACAAGGGACGTAAATGTCTATGTTTCAAGATTAGAACTGGCAGGTCTCTCCCACTGGTAGTATCCTGCCGGTGGTCTGGGAAGCAGTTGTGTGTTTACCTTTATTGTGTGTCTGTATGTCTCACCGGCCTAACTGGGGAGGGTGGGGGGGATGATACGTGTTACACGTTTATTGGACCCCTCACCCCCATATGCACAGCCTGTGAACATATGTTACTCGTAACTGCTGTATCATATCCTAGCTATATACATGTGTATATTTACAGTCACATATATATAACTATTTACATTACTATATACAGATATATCTGTATATGTATGCATACATGTATATTTATATCTTGCTGTTTTATATATATATATATATATATATATATATATATATATATATATATATATATATATATATATATATATATATATATCTCACAACATATGGATCTATGGGTGTCTGCATATATATATATATTTATATGTGGGTATGTATCTGTATTCTGTCTCTGTAGGTATACATTTGTACTACGGAGAGGGAGAGGCTTATCTCTATGTTGCTATGGGTAGATATACACACACATACCTCTACATATATACGTCTACATCTGGTTATTCCGTTCCATGACATATAGATTACACTTTGCTGCAGTGGGACTTGTAGTGGGTGTGGCTGCTCGTTAGGCGACACCTCTGCCCAATGAACACATTCGCTTACATCCCTAGGGCTGTCCATATAGGCCCACATCAGCCAACACCTGCACACCTAGACCCATAAGTAGCTACCCATAGTTCCCCCATCCACACCTCCTCAACAGCACCCATACTTACTCTGGGTCCTGGTCTGTTCTGGACACACCACTACACGCTGCCCACTCTCCACTTCAAGGGACCCATTTCATACAATTGTCTCAGCCCATGGGTCATCAGGGTTTCCCACCCTTGTATTCCAAGTATGTATACACCCCAGCCAGAATGTTTGGTCTATCACCTTCTTTTGGTTTTGCCAATTTTGGGGGTGTCCCGCAAGGGACACTCCTGTCTGTGTTCCAAGATTAGAATTCATGGGTGCACTGTGTATCCCCCCGGTTGTATCCTGCCTGAGGTCTGGGGAGCAGTGGACTCTTTACATTGTTTGTGTGTATGTTTCCCGTGTCTGGCTGGGGGGGGGGGGTGTGGAAGTTCATGCTACGTGTTTCGTGTTTCTTGCTTGAGCTCCTCACTTCCATTGGCATAGCCTGTGAACATATGTCATTCTTGTGTGCTGTTTCCTATCATAACTGTATATCTGTGTATATCTATGCACAGACACACACACACACACACACACACACACACACACACATATATATATATATGTGTGTGTGTGTGTGTGTGTCTGTAAAGCAATACATACCCCACGCAAACGCACTTACACATGATTACTGGTGTTTATATATGCTTGACCTGCTTACTAGTGCCTTATTCATTATGACACTGACACTTCACTCCAGTTAACTTTTAATTGATATTTTGCAGGTTATACAGCAGACATATATCGCAATATGTTCATGTACAGCTTACCAATGGTAAATGGTATGTGATACAGTGGGATTTGGTACGGGAATGTCTGTTCATTAGGTGGTTGCTCTAACCAATACACTATTGCTGTGCTGCTTCAACTGCATATATACCCATATACCCATGACTCCTGGTTCCCCAAACACACACCCCAATTCCTCCCTAACACGTCAGTCATCCATTCTCCAGTCGGATTTGCAGTGTATCCGCACCACTACACATCGGCCACTCCCTACTCCTATAGACCCATCCCATCAGTTGACTCACTCCACTTATCCTCAGAACTCCCAAACGTTTAGTCCACAAACATTGGTGACATGAGCGACCAAAAGAATACTATTCGCAATTTTTGGGTTGTCCCACATAGGACACGCATGTGTTTATGTCAAGATTAGACTCTATACTTCATTACATCCTTACTCCCGTTAACATGACACTACAATAAATTAATAAGTATGACTATGTGGTAACGCACACGTTGCACATGAGA
The DNA here is from genome assembly GCF_019279795.1 of Protopterus annectens. Taxonomy (NCBI): domain Eukaryota; kingdom Metazoa; phylum Chordata; order Ceratodontiformes; family Protopteridae; genus Protopterus; species Protopterus annectens. The sequence continues at coordinate 1,311,844,016 of NC_056747.1, read as the reverse complement.
GTCTAATTATGTACGTGTTCGGCGTATTTCTTTTACAAATAGACTGGTTTAGTAATTGGCGTTCCCGTAGCAGGCAGATCACAGGAATGATGCCATGTGTGGAAAAGTCCTCACATTTGATTATTTTCAGCACAGCACTGACTTCGGACATTGTACACACTTCAGCGTTTTAGCAGTTTTGTCCTGTCCCTCTTCTGCACAACCTATTATTCTATCTAATGTTGAGGTTTGTAAGGGCACATTCGTGTTATTTATATCTGCAAATGGAATGAATGTGTTACAGAGAATGTACTTCTACAAATTGATGTCTGCATGTGTGTATGCATATATACATATAACGACCTCGCTGACCTCCATGGGGTGGTCCAACTAGAACCAGCCCATCCAACCCTGGCATGCTGGCTCCATAATTTCATACCCATAGTTCCTCCACCCCACCCATGTTCAAAATACATGCATACCATCCATTGTCCACTTGTTATCGCAGCCATGACACACCTCCACATATTGTCCTCTCCCGAGCATTAGGGGCTCTACATGTATGTTGTCCCAACCCATGTATTCTCAGGCTCTCCCACCATTTAGTCCTTGAACATACCTGCCCTTACTTGTGTAATGGTCGGATGGCCAAATGGTCTATCAATTTTTGAGTAGTCCCACCAGAGACTACCCTCTGTGTGTAAAGTAGACTTAGCAAATCAACAATGTTACTCGCACTGGTAATATCCTGCCTGTGGTGTGAGTAGCAGTGCTTTGCTCACTCCTGCCCAGCTGGATTTGACATATGCTGACAGCGCTATATAATACTGGGGTTGCTGTTGATTCCCTTCTCATTCCTTTTGTATGCCTTATTGTTACATCGTTCTTTCTTCATAGACATATATATATATATATATATATATATATATATATATATATATATATATATATATATATATATATATATATATATATATATATATATGTATATATATATATATATATATATATATATATATTATATATCTGTATATACTTATATACATTTCCTATTTTCCTATGCTGGGCACTGCTTAGACCAGCGCAAGTGCACTCAGACTTGCTTACTGGTACCTATATGTGTTTACTGCTGCTTATTTGTGCTTACACCTGCTTACTAGTACCTTATTCATTATGACAGTGCCACTTTCCTTGAATGATATTTAAGTTAAATATCTCATGCAATACTCTTATGTTGGTTTTACGGCAAAACGACATTCTTTCCACATGGGAAATGATACGTGCTATTGTTGGGCTCGAACCGTGAATGCCTGTTTGTTAGGCGGATGCTCTAAACACTACACTATTGACACTTATGTTGATTTTGTGATTCTGCATGTTTTTCTCTATTTGAATGAATATGATGTGTAAGCTACACTCGGCGGACGGCAGCGACATGCAGACACGCTGCGCTTTTCTTACACCTTTGATATTGCAGCAATTCGAATGTATAATAGGGACACAGGGACAGGGAATCTAATTGTGAAAGTTCTACGGATAGGGCTGAACATTCCACTACGTTCTTGTGTGTTTACTACTTCAATTTTATTTCACTGTTCATGGACACTCTTGTATGCTTAGCTTACATTTCGGTATCCACAGACACTGAATTACTGACTTACTATTAGGGGCGGGGTATACTAGTAGGCATAGTAGGTTTTGCAAGTGTCGGGGGATGTTTACACCTCCGTAGAGCACTTGTACATGCCCGCTGCACTTGCACACATTTCCTGTGCACGTCGAGGTTGCGCCGGCGTGCCATCATACATATTCATATTGCGCTGCTGCGCCATCTGTAGTGAGAACACTCGGTGCAAGGCTAAAACCGTCCTTGCGGTGAGCTTCTTGAATCCCAGGGTCTGTGTGTGCTTTATTATCAGAATAATGAGAAGCAGAGTCCCCTTCTACTTGATGGTTCACTTTTTGTTGGACAAACTTTTGCATTTTCTCCTTAGCCTGTTCTGCATCAAAAAATGAATTTTGATCTTCCAGGAAAAAATATTCTGAAGACAGTTGGACACAGCAGCTTGAATCTTACACTTGCCTCTCAACGTTCCCTCATTACTGGAATAAATTTGTTTCACTTTTGCCTGGTGGTGCAGTGAATAACCATTTTCCACAAAACCTCTACAGTCTCCAGCTTTTAATACTTTGCTCTTTTATCAGGGCCAGATTTGGAGCTTACATACAGTGTGCTCTTAATTGCTATGTAATCCAATCTAACTACTGTCTGTTTATTTTAACTGTGGAGCTTTTCTCCCTGGGCCTCCGCAGAAAATGGACCTACGTCCAGTCGGACACTCCCGGTCAACAAATATAAATAAATAAATAAATAAATAATTTTGAAATCACAATTAGAAGAGAACTTTAAAACAGATTAGTCTAATTAGAAATGATCACTCTAAAATGGCCTTGAGCCAGTTCAAATGCAAGGTAACAATCACAAGCTGTTACAGTCTGCTTTTTTATTCAGGAAGTTGTTTTGTTATTAGCATGCAGTGGAGAAATAATGCAGGAAAACCAAACATTTCGTGAGTTAATTCAGTGTTGTATATGAATAAAGTCAGCATTTAAAACATTGATTACAAGTAATTGTTCAGACTTTGATTTAGTAAATGTATTAGTCAAACACAGTACTGCGGTGGTGGTGCTGCGGTAGCATTGTCGCCTCACAGTATGACGTTGTCCTGTTCGATTCTCAACTAGAGCATCTTCTGTGTGGAGACATGCGTAAATGGGCATACCTTCATTGAAGGTTGTGTGTCAGACCTGGAAACTCGGCATGTAAAAATCTACTGCCAATCATTAGTAGACCGGAGTTCCGCTGTGGCGACCCCTAACTGGGAAAAGCCGAAAGGCACAACAACAACATACAGTGTGCTCTTTCAAATAACAGTTCCTGCTGTGCAATAACAGTCCAGTTGCTTATTTGTGCCTTCAAAATGAATACTATCTGTTCTTCCTAATTTCTCTACTAAGCAAAAAATCTAAGACTTTCATTATGTGCTTGTCCTCTAACTCTACCGTGTTTTGAAACATCTCTTCTTAATCAGTTTCATATTTAACCACCCTTTTCTTCATTTTGATCTCTGATTTTTGCAGTTTTATCATCTCATGTGAAAGGGAAGGCCATGGTGGTGCAAAAGTTAGCATTGCCGCCTCACAGCAAAAGGTTCTCCAGTTTGATCCTCGGCTGGGGTGCCTTCTGTGTGGAGTCTGCATGTTCTCCCTGTGGTTGCGTGGGTTTCCTCCAGGTGCTCCGGTTTCCTCCCACATACCAAAGACATGCTGTAGGTGGATTGGACACTCTAAACTGGCCCTAGGTGTGAGTGTGTGCCTTCTGTGAAAGGTTGGGTGCCGGGCTGACAACTCAACACCATAAAACTCCACTGCCAATCATGAGCATCCGATGTGGCAACCCCTAACCGGGAAAAAGCCGAAAGAAGAAGAAGATCATCTCATGTGTATATATGTTTAAAGCTTCATCCACATTTTTCCAGCCTTTTATTTGTGTTGATATACTCCTTCAGTGTTTCATTTATTTTAATAATCTATAACACCATTTGACTTATTTTTTTCCTTTAAGTTACTGGAAACTGTGTCTTGCACCAAAGCTGGAGCTTGAACTGCGTGGTTGATTTTCTTTCAAGCTCGCTTAGCTTCTTCTTTGCAGGCATCCAGGCAGTGTACTTAAAAGCCAGTAACTGAATTTTACTGAAGTTTATAATATCACTGGCCATTGTCTCTCAGTTTCTGTTTTCACACTGGGAGAGCTGAAGTTAAGCTGTTGATCAGTGCACAGCTATCGTGGAAGTCTATCTGTTGTTATAATCTATTGTGCCTATCAATGATTATTTCTGAATATATCCTACAGCGCTGCATTTCATGATGAGCTACATATGCAGAAAAGGTTACCATTTGCATCACAGAAGACATACCTGCCTACGATCTAGGTCAGTTCTATAATGAGCTATAGCTAAGAGAAGATTAAGACCAGCAATGCACCTTAAACTTTACTGATAGTGAAAGCACAGACAAAAGATAAAATAGATAGCTCTTACAGGTTATGTGAAGACAGAGGTTTTTTTTTTTTTCCAAAGAAACCACGACAGCTGTATTTTTGCTAGGAAACATGTTGGATATGGTCTTTCCTGTGGTTATGTTACATAGACATAAGTACTTGTGGCAGTGTCTGATTCATCCATCAACCTGGCTTACAGTCCCCTTCCTTTCTGCCAGATCTGGCATTCGCATCAGGTGATGTCGGCCATATGCAGACATTGCACTGCACACTGTGAAATTATCAGGCAACATAACCTGTCAGGCCATTTTAAAGGCTAGCCTCTATCATGACTTACTATATCACGGCGTTGCTGCCTGCATGCTGTGAATATATGTCTGGGTGAAATAGGTGCCTTCACACCTCTGCACACACATCGTTCACAATTGCATAAATATGTATTGGTAAATTTACTATGTTTATACAGAATATATTTATACAGGATTCATTTTGTCCAAAAACAGCCAGATAGGCAAAGGGTAGAAATTTCAGAACTGAAGAAAATAAAACTCTTGCAGTGTCACTGGTACAACAGGTGGCATACTTGCCTTTGGTGTACATAGATCCAGTAATAACAGGAATGAAGATAGCCTTGCTAAATTCAGAAGTCCATGATGCTGAAGCAGGAAGCAATTTGCATGGAGATTTTAGATATCAACACCATAACTGAAAAGGAGTTTATAGACTCTCAATATCTAATTTATTGGGCCTCTCAATCTTTTCTTGCTGTAGGCTAAACAGAAACAATGGCTGTGTCTCAGATCTTGTAGGGGACTATTTAAAACGGAGACTAGCAGAAAAAATCTTACATGCAAAGAAATACATAAAAATGCAAAAGCTAAACCAAACTGTAACATTATGGATGTTATTAAACCACTTTCATGACAACACTAGCATATGAAAATTGCATTAATGTCGAACAAATTGAAAACAAGCATTTTCATAGGGAATTTCTATCATCAAAACATAGGCTTGGAAAATTATTATATTAACAATGCATTCTGCCTACCACAAGAGGAGTGGTTCTTGGCCCAGGAATTGTAGTTTAGTAATCATTCAGGAAGTTGTCCATCTCTTTCAACTTTCTGGTTTAAAAGATCACATCTGTGCTTGTTTCCCATCTTTCCTGTAACTAACCTACTGGAAATCACTAGAAAGCCTTAAACTGATACAAGCTTTTTAGCTTAAAAGAGAGACTTTGGAGTGATTGAGTATCAGTTTTATGTATTTTCTTGCTGTATTTAACTGTTTTCCACCTAAATGCTGATTTTTCCAGCACTTATTGTGATTTAAAAGCTTGTTTTTTTCACATATTGTACTTATTTGACTGCCTGCACTCTTAAAAAGTTGATTTTTTGTTGAAATAAATTGTTTAACTGTTGTAGGCTACACACTAAAGTGCGATAGCCTTTTCTGATCGTTTGTAGTCATTTAAACCTGTTTTAAGTGTACTTTTTACTGTCTTTGCCTTATCTTTTAAAAAACACAATTCTTGTTTCCCGCCTTTCTAAGCTAGTATAGTCCAGTTTTCAGGCTAGTGCTGAATTCAGGGCTGTGTTACAAGTTTCTGAGTTGCCCATACCTTACTTGGATAGAGGGAAGTTTCTCTGTTCACCTGTGAGAGAGGAGAACTTTGAGCAGCCATCTGTCCCTGGAAGAGTGGTTCCAGCCCAGAAGTTAGTAGTTTAAAAACCGTGTTTGCACGGTTTTGTGCACCAGGCAGCACTGGTTAGCTAGGGTTAAATTATTCCTGGCTCCACTAAGTCTCCTCTTCAGTTTTTCACTTGAAACTAGTCTAACTCTCAACCTAAGCACTCAAAAAGCATCCTACAGTTCAGCACTTGCTCAGACCTAATAGCAAGCACTAATATACCCCGACACTTGACTGTCCAGCAGGACAAGGCTCTTTATCCACCCCTCATCAACCAAGCGACTAAGCAGCTCACCCTACTATTCAGGCATGAACAAAAGGCAACTTCAGGTGCACTCTCCAGTCCAGCTGGTGAAGCTGTGTATCCTGAGGCAATGTTACAACTGCCTCATGTACACAGACAGCCCTCTCCTCCTACCACAAAATACTAACATATGCGAGAGATGCAATTATACAGCCAAACTGGAGGCTAAGATCTCTCCACCCAAAACTGGAACAGACAGTCATGAGGAGAAGGTTAACACTTACACCACACCTCCAGCCTCACATAGACCTACTAAACCATCACTGGCAAAAAATACACATAAATACACAAAATCATACTCGGAGGCTCTAAATAAAAACTTGCAAAAGCATCAGAGAGCTCCAAAGCAGACACCCACAAAACCTGCACCTCCCGTCACAAACGAGACAACATAAAACACAAAATCAATGTGCCGCACAATCATAGCCCTTAAGGCGAAATAACATACCTAAAACACTAGTAATAGGTGACTCAGTAGTCAGGCACACTGACGCCCCACTCACTATGCTGGACAAGGAGAAGGTTACTGTTAGCTGCCTATCGGGAGCCAGAATCCGCCACATAACACAAGCACTCAGGTCACTCCAGAACAAGTACAAATATGACTCTGTCATTGTTCATGTTGGTGTGAATGATCTGAAATGTACCTCCCTGGACTACATGAAAAGAGACATGGAAGAGCTCCCTGATCATGTTGCCCAGGCGGGTATGACCTCGACCATGAGTAGCATCCTGCCCTCACCAAGAATGATACCTCAGTATAAAGAAAAAAATATCAATTTCAACAATTGGCTAAGCTTCTGGTGTCATTCAATGGGGATCCAGTGTCTGTCAGCTGGGATGACATGCTCGACAAGCCAAGTTGCTTCGCAAGAGACTGCTTGCACCTGTCACCCCTTGGCTTTTGAATACTGGCCAAGGCTCTTGCTGCCCCCATAGTGCCTTTTTTAGGCAAGGCTCAAAATTCAAACCCACCACCGTAAACAGCACATGTAAAAAAATGAGGGTTATGCTACTCAACGCCAGGAGTTTAAATCTCAAAATGCATGCGCTCGAAGCACTGCTAAGTATGGAGAATGTCGACATCTGTGCAGTAACTGAAACCTGGTTCAAGGCTCCAGGGAGCACTCCAGCACTACTGGGCTACAACTCATACCACACATTTCGGCCACAGAGCATGGACCGAAACACAAAAGGAGGGGGTGTATCCATATTCATCAAGGGTACTCACACCTCCAGGTAAGTGGCGCAGCATGATACCTCTGAGATCATCCATGCGCAACTAACATTGGGCAAATCTGCAATGCAAATTGTGGCCTGCTACAGATCACCCTCCATGACCCAGGTCACCACTCCACCTTTCTGGAGACATTGGAAAATATGAAGGTCCTACCGAACACCCTGATATTGGGCGATTTCAATTACCCTACCATTAAATGGGAAAACTACTTGAGTACAAATTCCCAGGCTCAGCGCTTCCTGGAATTTATCAACTCAAATGCCCTGGATCAGCTGGTAAACTCTCCTACCAGAGGCCATAACATATTGGTCCTGGTCATCACCAACATGGGCGACAAGTGTTCAGTACTGAAGTCAACCCATCACTGGTTAGATCAGACCATAAACTAATCACCCTGGATGTCCACACCCCACCACCACCCCCAACCAAGGAAATCACAGTAAAAAACTTTTCTAAAGCAAACTTCACCTTACTTAAGGCAGAGGTGGTAAGTTTCACAGCCCCCACACTAAAGGATAACACTGCCCAAGATGCAGAATCATTTACAATTGCACTCTATGAGCACCTACAAGGATGCATGGACATGCCATCCCTAGCAAGACCAAGACTCACTCCCCAAAGAGAAGGAAACCAGTCTGGTGGACCCCTGCCATAAACAGGTTATACAACAGAAGGAGGAAACTAGTTCAGAAAAAAGCAAATCCCAATAAGGAAAGACATCCCTGATCAGTATCAGTAAGAAACTAAGGTCCTTCATAAAATTATCCAAGGCTAACTTCGAAAGAAAAATAACCAAGGATTCGAAAGATAACCACAAAGCCTTCTTTAGCTATGTCAAGAATCTAAGTGGCAACTCGCAGATATGCTCTGAGCTGGTGCAAAATAGCACAAAATATACTGAACCTACTGATATTGCCAACATCCTGGCAGATAGATTCAGTGCAAACTTCACCTCCCTCTCACCTTCAAAAGGGCCCACAGCAATACCGGAAAAGTATAGTGTCCTGGAAATCACAGAAGCACAAGTGAAAATAGCCCTTTCAAAAGCCAAAAACACAGCATCAATAGGACAGGACGGAGTCCCAGGCTGCGTCCTACACGAGGTCAAAGATGAACCAACCCCTCACCTAAACATGATGTTCAACCTCAGCCTCTCCACAGGCTACATGCCCATAGAATGGTGCACAGCAATGGTTATTCCACTCCACAAAGGAGGAGCCACAACTGACCCTGGTAACTATCGCCCCATAAGCCTGACTAGCCTGGTCTGCAAGGCTATGGAGCGCATCATCATGGAACTCATTAACAAAGACATTGGGAACCTCCAAACACTTGACCCAACCCAGTTCGGCTTTGTTAAGGGCAGATCATGCCTACTAAACCTGGATGACTTTTTCGAGACAGTCACCAAGGCCATAGATGAGGGAAAGGTGGTTCACATAGCCTACCTTGATCTTGCCAAGGCATTCGACACCATTCCTCACTCAGGTATTATAGAAAAACTCACCAGCCTGAACATAAACTCCTACATCACAAGATGGATTGCCAGCTGGCTAACAGACAGAACTCATGCGGTAAGAATAGCAGGCTCCAGGTCCGACTCTAAACCAGTCACAAGTGGTGTCCCACAAGGCTTAGTTCTGGGACCCCTACTGTTCGGCATATATTTCTCAGAAGTACAGGCAAACACAGGAGGACTATGGCTAACCAAGTTCACTGATGACTGCAAACTGGGAGCCATAATTGACTCTCCGGCTGACACAGACATCCTTCAAAAAGGCCTTACTGAGACAGACACCTGGTGTCAAAGTCATGGCCTCAAGCTAAATGCCAAAAAATGCATAGTCATCCCGTTTGGGAAAAACAAAACACCCATGAATTACCACATAGGCGGCAGCCCCCTTAATACAGAAGAGGTAATAAGAGATCTGGGGACCCAGGTAGATACTAATCTCTCCTTTGACAATCATATTGCCAAAGTAGTTAGGAAATCCTTCTATGTGGCCCAACTAATTACTAAGGGGTTTGCATCTAGAAATAAAGAGGTTATAGTGCCCCTCTACTCGTCACTCATCAGATCCATCATAGAGTACAATGCCCCGTTTGGGATGTACCTCACAAGACACTTCCAACAGCTGGAAAGACCACAAAAGCACCTCACCAAGAGGATTACTGGCCTCAAACATATGTCCTATGCAGCCCGACTGAAAAACTCCAGCTGTACTCAGTGGCATATCGCTTACTCAGAGGTGATCTCTGCCTGATTTACAAAGTCATGTCCAACTCAGAATTGATGGACATGCTCCACCTAAAGAAATCCAAGTCACTGCGAGCCACGTGCTCTAGTGAGCTAAACCTCGCCACAACAATAAATACGACATGCTGGAGGGATAGATTCCTGTCACAGAGACTTGCCATGCTTTGGAACAAAATTCCTAACTACATTAGGCAGAGCCCCTCACTAACACTCTTCAAGAGAAGCCTTGATGAGTGGATGGGTAACAGAAAATACACCCCTGGGATCACTTCATTGGCTCTGCTTGACAGAGGCTCAGTTAATTAATCAATGGGGTTGCGAAAGCCGACACACTCTGCCTAGGCTTAAAAATGCCCTTGGGCAGATAGCCTAGGACCTACCTATGAACCTATGACAAATTTTACAGTTCATTAATTAAAATAATTTAGAACAAATTATGCATATTCCAATGAGGGTTTAATATTATAATAACAATATGGTTTGTAAGCATTCTCCACTGACAGTGTTTGACTAACTACTAAAACTTTCACCTTACCACATTAACCACTGGTGGCAGTGCTCAAAGGCGAATCTAAGGTCAGTGAAGACATGGATGGTCACTTGAGAAAAAACACAAGATTTCAAGGAAAGAAGTGGGCTCTAGCACCTCACAAAAAGAGGAAATAGTCGGAGTCAAAGAAGAATGGCAGTGCTTCAAAACAGCATGTTTGATCACTATAGAACAGATATGCTTTGAGCCAAGGTATGGAAATATGGTATTTAAGGAAATCTGGTGGTGGAATGTAGAAATCCATGAAGTTATCAAAAGAAAGAAGGAGTAGAAAAAAGTGGGAGACAGAAAAGAGAGACCAGCTTAAGAAGAAATACTGTTTGACTAACAAAGATTCTGAGAGAGGAATCATAATAGCAAATAATAAGGCATTAAAGACACCATAACACCTCAAATGTGATTCGGTAGTTGGCACAAAGAAATTATTAGGTTACAAGGCAAAGACGGAAAGATAAAAAAGATAGTTAGCAGACACCCTTCATAAGGGATGCCAGCAACAATCTACTCATCAACTCACGGGACATCAAAGGACATCAAAGGCAGATGGAAAGAGTACTTCAGCAGTTTCTGAATGAAGAAGACCCCCAAATAATTGTACTGCTCCAGACAAGGCCTACAATGGAACAGGAAGTAGAGCCCACCTTAAAAGAGGTAAGAACAACAGTCTCAGATGAGGTCATGACAGATATGATCAAGATGTTGGGTGAGTTTTTCCACCTCTTTCAACTTTCTGGTTTAAAAGCCTGTGTTTGCGCTTGTTTCCCACCTTTCCTGTAACTAGTCTAGTCCAGATACAGATTTGTTGTATCCAGGACTGTGTTTATAAGCTTCTGAGCCCCCCAAGCCATTCTGTGTAGGAGGGAAGCCTTCCATATCAGTGGGAGTGGTAAGAGTTAGGTAGCCTATCTACCACAAGAGTGGTTACTGGCCCAGAAATTGTAGTTTATTGGCCGTTTGGGCAGTTTTTCCATCTCTTTCAACCTTCTGGTTTAAAGGCCCACGTTTGCGCTCATTTCCTACCTTTCCTGTAACTAGTCTAGTCCAGATACAGATTTGCTGTATCCAGCACTGCTTGTAAGCTTCTGACCCCCCAAGCCTTTCTGTGTTGGAGGGAAGCCTTCTAGCTTCTCAGTTGGAGTGGTAGGCACTAGGTAGCCTATCTACCACAAGAGTGGTTTCTGGCCCAGAAATTGTAGTTTATTGGCCATTTGAGCAGTTTTTACACCTCTTTCAACTTTCTGGATTAAAAGCCCACTCTTGCACTTGTTTCCTACCTTTCCTGTAACTAGTCAGTCCAGATACAGATTTGCTGTATCCAAGACTGCTTGTAAGCTTCTGAGCCCCCAAGCCTTTCTGTGTTGGAGGGAAGCATTCTAGCTTATCAGTGGGAGTGGCAAGCACTAGGTAGCCTATCTACCACAAGATCCAGGTACAGATTCTTAGTTTTAGCACTTGAATTTACTTATTTGTGCTCAGCACTTGTTCAGAACTTGTTGTTAGCACTAAATAAGCTACAAATTACTACAGCACTCAACATTCCTCTTAACCTAGAGGAAAATAGTTTTTGTACTCACTTTCCTCACTTGTCTAGAGGAAAGTAGTTTTTTTATTCAGGCATGTCCAAGGGTCAGCTCCCAGTGTTCTCTCCTGTCTATCTGATGAATCTGGGCATCTTGAGGCAATGTAGCAATTGCCTCATGTACACAGACAACTCTCTCCTTCTACCACCCAACACCACAACTTGTGAGAGATGCACTTAACTAGCCAGACTGGAGGTAAAGATCTCTCCAACCAAGACTGCACTTGACAGTCAAGAGGAGAAGGTAAACACTTGCATTACACCACACTCATCACATAGTCCCACTAAACCTACACCACCAAAATCCACACATAGAAAAACAAAAACATTTGCAGAGGCTCTCAATAATAATCTGCTCAAGCAACAGAGACCTCCAAGGCAGAAATGCAAGCAACCTCCACCCCCCAACACAATCCAAATGACAAATAGCCCACATACTCAGTGTGCCAATAAACCAAAGCCCATAAGGCAAACCAACGTACCCAACACACTAGTCATAGGTGACTCTATAGTCAGGCACACTGATGTCCCACTCACTAGGTTAAACAAGGAGAAGGTTACTGTCAGCTGCCTGTCAGGTGCCAGGATCTGCTACATAACCCACGCACTCAGGTCACTCCACAAGTACAAATATGACTCTGTTATTGTCCATGTTGGTGTGAATGACCCGAGACGTACCTCCCTGGACTACATGAAAAGAGACATGGAAGAGCTCTCCTATCTTGTAGCCCAGATAGGTATGACCCTGGCCCTGAGTAGCATCCTGCCATCACCCAGAATGATACCGCGTTACAAGGACAAAATGATTGACTTCAACAATTGTCTAAGATTCTGGTGTCATTCTAAGGGGATCCAGTATATCTCTGCCTGGGACAACATGCTCAACAGACCACAATGCTTTGCCAAAGATGGCCTGCACCTGTCGACCCTGGGATTCTGGATACTGGATAAGGCTCTTGCTGCCCATATAGTGCCTTTTTTACGCAAGGTTCAAATGACAAATTCACCACCATAACAGGAACAGGCAAGCAAAAACCAGAGCACCAAAGGCAGAGGTGTGTCCGTATTCATTAAGGATATCCACACCTCCAGGCTAGTTGCGCAGCATAATGCATATGAGGTTATCTAAGTGCAAGTAACTCTGGGCAAAACTGCAATCCAAATTGTAGATTGCTACAGATTCCCCACCATGCCCCAGGATTCCCACTCCTCTTTTCTTGATATACTGGAAAATATTAGGGTTCAACCAAACACACTAATATTGGGCGATTTCAACTATCCCACCACTAACTGGGAAAACTACTCATGTACCAACTCCTTCGCTCAACGCTTTCTGGAATTCATAAATTCCAATGCCCTAGATCAACTTATCCACACCCCCACCAGGGGCAACAATATCCTAGACCTAGTCATTACCAACATGCGTGACCGGTGTTCCACCCATGAAATCAACTCCTCATTGGTCAGATCCAACCATAAGCTGATCACCCTAGATATCCGCATCCCGCCCCCACCAACCATTAAGGAAACCACGTTAAAATGTTTTCTCCAAAGCCAACTTCATGCTTCTGAAGACAGAAGTGGCAAACTTCATGACATCCATGCAGATGGACAATGCAGTTACGACTGCTGAATCCTACACAAATGCACTCTATAAACACTTACACAAGTGCATGGACCATGCTATCTCAAAAAGAACCAAGATGCTAGCATCCAAAAAAAGGAAGCCAATCTGGTGGTCCCCTGCCATAAACAAACTTTACAACAGAAGGAAGAAACTGTTGTAAAAGAGAGTAAAATCCCATGAGTGGAGGAGTTGCCTGGTTAGACTCAGTAAGAAGCTGAGATCCCTTAAAGATCCTCCAAAGCTAGCTATGAAAACAAAATCACCACTGATTCTAAGGGCAACCACAAGGCATTCTATAGCTATATCAAGAATCTCAATGGCAACACCCAGATCTGCTCTGAGTTACAGCACAACGGCATAAAAATTACAGAACCAACTGATATTGCCAACATCCTGGCAGATAGGTTCACTGCTAACTTTACCCCCCCTCACCCCCTAAAGGGTCCATATCTATACAGGAAGAATGCAGAGTCCCTGTAATCACATCTATGGAGGTAAACGCTACACTCTCTAAAACCAAAAACACAGCATCCATGGGACCGGACAACATTCCAGGCTGCGTTTTATATGAACCTCAGAACGAACTGGCTCCCCACCTAAGCACCATGTTCAATCATAGTCTCACGTCATCCTTTGTGCCCACTGAATGGCACACAGCAACAGTTATCCCACTTCACAAAGGGGGAGCCACCACTGATCCTGGGAACTATCACCCTATTAGCCTGACGAGCCTGGTCTGCAAGGCCATGGAACGTATCATCATGGAACTCATAAACAAAGACAATGGTAACCTCCAAACTCTGGACCCCACCCAGTTTGGATTTGTGAAAGGCAAATCATGTCTTCTGTACCTGATTGACTTCTTTGAGGCAGTCACCAAAGCCGTAGATGAGGTAAGGTGGTTCACAGAGCTTATCTTGACCTCACCAAGGCTTTCGACACCATCCTCCATTCTGGAATTATAGCTCAACTCAGTAAACTAGGTATAAATCCCTACATCACAAGATGAGTTGCCAACTGGCTCACTGACAGAACCGACACTGTAAAAGTTGCAGACTTCAAATGTGACTTCAAACCAGTGACAAGTGGAGTACCACAGGTTTCAGTCCTGGGACTTCTCCTGTTTGGTATCTACTTCTCTGAAGTACAGGCTAACACAGAAGGCCTATGGCTAATGAAGTTCACAGATGACTGCAAACTAGGAGCCATAGTAGAATCCCCAAATGATGTGGACATCCTACAGAAGGGCGTCACTGATACAGAATGCCTGTTGTGAGAGGCATGGCCTCAAGCCCAATGCCAAAAAGTGCATTGTCATCCCCTTTGGTAAAAACTCTGTACCCATGAACTACCACATAAATAGCAGTCTACTTAATGTCGAATGTGTGATAAGAGACCTTGGGACACAGGTGGACAGTAGTCTCTCCTTTGATAATCACATCGCCACAGTAGTCAGGAAGTTCGTCTATGTGGCACACCTCATCACAAAAGGGTTCTCATCCAGGAAAAAAGAGGTCATTGTTCCCCTCTACTCAGCACTCATTAGACCTATTATAGAGTACAACTCCCCTTTTGGAATGTATCTCACAAGACATCTGCAGCAGCTGGAAAGGCCACAGAAGTGCATCACAAAGAGGATTACTGACCTCAAACAGATGCCCTACAATGACAGTTTCAAAAAAACCCAGCTTTACTCTGTAGCATATCACCTACTTCGAGGAGATCTCTGCCTAACATATAAAGCTATGTTAAACCCAGAGCTGTTGGACATGCTACACCTTAAGAAATCCCAATCCCTCCGAGCTACATGCTCGGAGGGATTTAAACCTTGTCACCACAATAAACAGGATATGCTGGAGAGATAGATTCTGCTGTACATATATGTGTGTATTGATATGTGTGATGGTCCCTCACACATAGCATGCAACACTGTGATGCAAAACTAGGGGACATGTATTTATATACATATGTGTGTGTGTGTGTTTGTATATATGTAGACATACACACACACACACATATATATACATATATATATATATATATATATATATATATATATATATATATATATATATATCTTTATATACGTGTAGATATATATTATGAGTTTTATATATATATATATATATATATATATATATATATATATATATATATATATATATATATATATATATAAAGATACAAATAGGTGTCTGTATATCTGTAGACATACATGTATGTGTGTGTGTGTGTATATATATATATATCTATATATATATATATATATATATATATATATATATATATATATATATATAGGGTGCATTCAGACATCAGGTCCACACTCTCTAACTCTCCTTCCTGCACAGCTGCACTGTTCTGCCTTGCTACAACACAGACAGGTGCCACCTGTGGACACAGCCTAACATTAGGGGGTATATATAGGGGCAGATTGCAGGTAAGCCTAGTACACACCTATGGCATTTCTGCATGCTACATTACACGTTAACTTGACTGTCCTGCAAGTGGTGGGCTCTGGAACCTACGTGTCCATCATAATGGCATTCCTTCCACCACCAGCTATTGGCCACACTAATATACATGTTTTACATTACACAACACACCTATGGCATTTCTGCATGCTACATTACACATTAACTTGACTGTCCTGCAAGTGGTGGGCTCTGGAACCTACGTGTCCATCACAATGGCATTCCTTCCACCACCAGCTATTGGCCACACTAATATACATGTTTTGCATTACACAACACACACTATGATGGCTTACATCTTGTCAGTCAGTATTGATTTGCACAGTTGACAGGTATGGCCCACTGCCCACAGGAACAGACACTATTGCCCATAGCAGTTGTTCAGCTGGACATCACTACAACAAATAACACCTGATGGCACATGTAAATAATTCCACATCATCTATCCCATTATTATGGACCATGTATTCTCTCTCTCTCTCTCTCTCTCTCTCTCTCTCTCCATATTTGTATAAGGTTCCACACCTAGTGTTGTTATATGCATTGCATAGCACCAGTGTTACAGTGTTTGTGTGTACATACTAGTTTAACAGAGGTGTGCCTGTTATGTTTTGTCTGTCCACCACACAGGTCTTGTGTCAGATATATCACTGGCATTGTGTGTTGAGTGCTATCAGTACATGGCTACATTCATTTCTGTTTCTGACTTCATATTCCTGACTAAGGGTATGTTGCAGACTATCCTGTAACACCAACAAGGTTCTTAGTGTATGACAACACTATTTCATATACGGGCCTGTGTTCCGGCCTCTGTCCTTCACCAATATACCAGGCTTTGTCCATATGACCATATGACATGCAGTAAGGGGTTATGTAGTGGCCTGTGACTATGTCATGCAGCCATTCCTGCCATCACTCCAGTGTTATTGTGGCCCTCACACATATTGTGGGGTAGGGTCCATATATATGTGGGCTTCAGCTGCACAGAACATGTGTGCCCTTCTGCAGTCCAGAGGTCAGTGTATGTAACAGTGTTATATGCCCTTGTAAGTCAGTCTATGGGTGAGGGGTATGCACCATATATAATCTAAGCTGTTACAACATGTGACGGATATCGGTAGTAAGCCGCCTTAAGGTAATTGTATGTACATTACCATACATTTCACCTTGGGACCACTGGTGGCCTAGTGCTTACTGTCATTCAGTTAAGCATTGTTGTGTAACAGATACATCCCATTGTGTCAGCTTAAGTCTTTTCCCCCTAGAGGTTGAGTACATAGTGTAATTGGAGGCTGCTGAACTATACATCTGCATTACTTACTGTTGATTGATTGCTATCCTCTGGCCCAGTCTTTCTTTACTGTTGTACTATTTGAAGGCCTTGGCCTGGACAGCAACATATGTTATGCTTTCGGATTACTGTATAAAATGATCTGCTTGAGAGTTGCATTACTCAGTTAGTATCTATTTCAAACACCTAACAGCTATATGACGGCATATACAACTGTAATAGTACACAAGTAAACATTTCTTATGTATACAAACCTGTGTGTGGTGTCATATCCTTTGACATCTATGTGGATATATGTTTCAGGCAACAATTGTCTTTTGTATGAGTGACTCACACACTGTCCATTTGAAAAGGTGGCAACTGGAGGAATACTGGCTGTTCAATATGCTGTCTACCCTCTAAATATGTATCTTCCAATACATATCTATGTGTGTGCATGTGTAGTTACATATATATCTATATATATATATATATGTATATATGGGTCTAGAACTATTCACTGAAAGTACATTTCACTGAAACTCAAATGACTGTGCACAAATCACAGAAAGCACAATTCACTGAAAACTCAATGCACTGAAATACATTTCACTGAAAGTTATATATGGCATTTTCCCCACTGTAGTGTGACCCTGGAGTTAGTATATATAATAAAGGTGGTGTGGGGGTGTGGGGGGCATAGCCCCCCACATAGTTTGGATATATATTAAGTTTAGAAAAGGGTAATTTATTGAAATTGCAAGTATCCATGTGTATAGTTCAAAATATATAAAATAGGTGGTGGGGTTACGCCCCCACCCCTTCCTATATATTGTAACTCTAGGGTCACACTACAGTGGGGAAAAGGCCATATATAACTTTCAGTGAAATGTGTTTCAGTGAATTGTGTTTTCAGTGAATTGAGCTTTCAATGAATTGTGCACAGTGAAATGTGTTTCATTGAAATGTGCTGTCAGTGAATAGTCCTAGACCCATATATATATATATATATATATATATATATATATATTTATATATATGTATCTGCATATATGTGTGTGTGTGTGTGTGTGTGTGTGTGTGTGTGTGTGTGTGTGTGTGTATCTTTGGAATGTTTATCGCTTCCACATCGTACATTCCCTATGGCAGCCAGACTGTACTGTATGATATGTTATTGATACCATCCTGATGGGATGAATTACTGTTAACGCCTTGTGACCATGTTGTGTAGGGCCCTGGGTATGGGACTTGCAACAGTTGGTATTGTGTTGCAGAGCAGATCTGTTTGGCTGTGGGGGAGGGGGTGTTATCAATACTTACATGAGGTATTTAGCTCAGGGCCCCCTCTCCACCATTAACAGTGACTTTGGTCATATATGTATTTGTTATGTTCTCTTTTAGATCTATAGATATATATCTGTATATACACATATGTGTGTGTGTGTGTGTCTATATATATATATATATATATATATATATATATATTTACATATATATGCTTACATATATATATTGTGTCGGCTGAGGGCTCAAAAACTATGCCATTAGCAAAATTCTTGGATGTAAAATTGAAACAACTTTGGAATATGGAGAAAACTATCCTGAAGGATTCATGTGAATTCCTTCAGGGTATAGATATGAACATGATTTATGACAACATCATTTTCATAACAGTGGATATTAAAGATCTATTCACCATTATTCCTCAAGAAGAGGGGTTAGCTTGGCTTGAAGCCGCTTTGGTGGATAAAACTAGAATTTCTAGTGATGACTTGCAAGTTATTTTAAATCTGATGGACATGGTTTTGAAAAATAATTTCATTTATTACGGTGGTGAATATTTTCTCCAGATAAGGGGGGGGCAGTCATGGGCGCTAATTGTTCACCAACCTATGCTAACATCATTTTACCCTGGTGGGAGAAACAAAACATTTATAATTCTAGATTCTGTGATTGTTGGGTTTTATACAGGTGCTTTTTGGATGATATTTGTATTTTTGGAATGATTCCAAGGAAAAAACAGAATAATTTTTGGAGTATCTTAATACCACCACATCTTTTTTACATTTTACCAGTAACATCTCCTTTGATAAGGTTGACTTTTTGGATGTGAGTATTATTAAAATTACTGGTGGTATTAAGTCAAACGTCTTCCGAAAGGAGACATTCTCCAATTCATATCTTCATTTTGAGAGTGCCCACCCTTTTTCACAGAGAAAAAGTATTTTCAAAGGACAATTGGTTAGGGCTAGTAGGCTGACCTCTCTGGATGACAACTTTGATGAAGAATGTCTTTTTCGAAGAAAACGTTTTCTAGAAAGGGGTCACCCAGATGAATTATTGAATGATACCATTTTATACAGTAAAAGTCAAAGGGCGTCAGGATTTAGGCCCTTGTTGGGTAAAATTATTGAGTCATACTCTAACAATGTTAATATTAAGGATGATAAGTTTCTTAGGGTATTCGCCTTGGAATATAATAGTGATTCTCATCAGGTAATAGAGTTGGTTAAAAAGGAATGGGACAGGTTCACCTCTTTCACTGACTTACAGGATATGCAACATAAGCCTTTAAATATTGTTTTTAAAAAAGGAACTAATTTAAAGGAATTAACGGAAAAATATTTGGGCAGCACAGTGGTGCAGCGGTTAAAGTTTTCGCCTCACAGCATGAGGTTCTCCAGTTCGATTCTCAGCTGGGGTGCCTTCTGTGTGGAGTTTGCATGTTCTCCCTGTGTTCGCGTGGGTTTCCTCCGGGTATTCCGGTTTCCTACCACATTCCAAAGACGTGCATCTGGGGCGTTTCTCCTCGGGCCTCTGCTGAAAACAGGCTCTGTGGAACCTAGTCGGACATTCCCGGTCAACAAATGTTAAATAAATAAATAAATAAAGGAAGCCTGTTCAAAAGGCCAGGAGGCTGGGTACCTACACATGTGGGGCATATGCACAGTGTATACACATAAAAAATACTGACAAGGTGTGTATCAAAAGTAGGAATAAATATGTTCATAGTACATGTCACAGTAATTGTAACTCCAGTGGGTTGGTATCCTGTGAGGCATGTTGTGCTTTTTATATAGGGAAAACTGAAAGCCGTATTTTTATGATATAAGTAAAAATAATGATAAGAATGTCCTGTATAAACATACACAGGAATGTGCCAAAGCAACTTTTTTGTTTTTTGTACTGTCCCAAAGACATTAGGGGGGGTTTGCGGGAAACCCATCTTGAATATAGGGAGCTATATTGGCAGATATTTTTGAATGCAGGAAGGCACCCTGGTCTGAATGAAAGTATTTCACTTGCCCCATTATTAAAACTAAGAGCAGCCAAATTATAAAGTTTTTTCCTGTTATCAGCCACTAGAGGTTAGCATTGCACACGTTTTTACATATTTATTCTTTTATAGGTTCATAGGTTCATAGGTTCATACTAGGCTATCTGCCCTAGGGCATTTATAAGCCTAGCCAGAGTGTGTGTGGCTTTCACCACCCCTTAGGATGAGAATACTATACCCATTAGTTTGCTGTGCCTCTGTCCAGCAGTGATACAGAGATGATTCCCGGGGTAAACCTACGATCTCCCATCCACTCGTCAAGATTTCTCTTGAACAGAGTCAGTGAGGGGCTCTGCCTCACATGGACTGGGGTTCTGTTCCATAGTGTAGGGAGTCTCTGGGTGATGAATCTGTCCCTCCAGCACATCCTATTTATATCCGTGTTGAGGTTTAAGTCTCTTGCTCTCGTGGCTCTGGTGGATTTGGATTTTATGAGGTGGAGCATGTCCATTAATTCCGGGTTGGACATGGCCTTGCATGTCAGGCACAGATCACCTCTGAGCAGATGGTATGCGACTGAATAGAGCTGGAGTTTCTTCAGTCGGGCATCGTATGACATATGTTTGAGCCCCTTTATCCTTTTGGTGAGGAACTTTTGGGGTCTTTCCAACTGCTGCAGGTGTTGGGTAAGGTACATTCCGAATGGGGCGTTGTACTCAATCATTGGTCTGATAAGTGAAGAGTACAGGGGTACAATGACCTCTCCTTATCTGGATGTGAATCCCTTCATGATCAGGTGGGCAATGTAGAAGGTCTTCCTAACCACTTTGGCAATGTGAGTGTCAAAAGAGAGGTTACTGTCAACTTGGGTCCCCAGGTCCCTGATAACTTCTTCCGTGTTTAATGGATTACCACCTATGTGGTAATTAGGGGTTACCTTGTTTTTCCCAAAGGGTATGACTATACATTTTTTGGCATTTAGCTTAAGGCCATGGCTCTGGCACCAGTTATCCATTTCTATGAGACCTCTCTGGAGGATGTCTGTGTCTGATGGAGTGTCAATTATGGTGCCCAGTTTGCAGTCATCTGCAAATTTTGTCAGCCACAATCCCCTATGTTTGCCTGCACTTCAGAAAAATAAATACCGAACAAGAGGGGCCCAGGACTGAGCCCTGTGGGACACCGCCGTGACCGGCTTAGAGTCTTACATGGCACCAGCAACTCTAACCCTGTGTGTTCTGTCCTTGAGCCAGTTTGCAACCCATCTTGTGACATATGGGTTTACATCTAAGCTGGTGAGCTTTTCTATGATGCCCGAGTAGGGTATTGTGTCAACGCTTTTGCTAGGTCAAGGTAGGCTGTGTGAACTGCCTTACCCTCATCAATGGCCTTAGTGACTGTTTCAAAAAGTTGACCAAGTTCAAGAGGCAGGATCTGCCCTTGACAAAGCCAAATTGGGTAGGATCCAGTGTCTGTAGGTCCCCAATGTCTTTATTTATGAGTTCCATTATGATCCTCTCCATAGCTTTGCAGACAAGGCTCGTCTGCTTATGGGGCGGTAATTTCCAGGGTCCGTAGAAGCACCGCCTTTGTGGAGTGGGACCACAGTTGCCATAACGCCATTCTTTGGGTACGTATCCTGTAGTAAGGCTAAGATTAAACAGCAGCCTTATGTGTGGGTTTAGTTCCTCATTGAGTTCGTGTAGCACACAGCCGGGGACACCGTCCGTCCCATTGATGCTGTGTTTTTGCTTTAGAGAGAACAGCTCTCACCTGGCTATCTGAGAAGTTTGGCAGGCTACACTCTGGTGGGATAGATATTTCTCCTTTTGGGGAGGGAGGGAGAAATTTGCACTGAACCTGTCTGCCAGTATGTTGGCAATGTCTGTGGGTTCAGTGATTTTTTTATCATTTTGGACTAATTCTGAGCATATCTGGGAGTTTCCACCCTGGTTTCTAACATAGCTAAAGAAGGCTTTATGATTGTCTTTTGTGTCATTAGCGATTTTTCTCTCAAAGTTGGCCTTGGATGATTTTATGAGTGATCGTAGTTTTTTGCTAGTATTGATCAGAGATGCCTTCCCTTTTAGGGATTTTGCTCTGTCATGTAGTAGCTTTCTCCTCTTATTGTAGAGTTTGTTTATGGCTGGGGTCCACCAGATCGGGCGCCTGCCTTTGGTGGAAAGGGTCTTGATTTTATTAGGGATTGCTTGATCCATACATTCCTGGAGGTGCTCGTAGAAGGCATTTGTAAGGGTTTCAGCAGCGTGGGTTGTGGTTTCCACTGGCTCGGGGCCTTGAAGGATACCACTCCAGTCTTAAGAAGTGTGAAGTTTGCTTTTGAGAAGTTCTTCACTGTGGTCTTTTGCTGGGGTGGGGCAGGGATGTGGATCTCCAGTGAGATTAATTTATGGTCTGATCTCACCAATGAGGGATATACTTCTGGTGTGGAGCATTTTGTCCCCATGTTTGTGATGATCAGGTCTAGTATATTTTCTCCTCTTGTGGGAATGGTGACTAGTTGTTCCATAGCATTTGAGTTTATGAACTCAAGGAACCTTTGGGCTAGGATGTTGGGGCTTGAGTAATGTTCCCAGTCTATGTTTGGGTAGTGGAAGTCACCCAATATGATGGTGTTTGGAGAGACATTCATACTCTCCAGTGTCTTCAGGAAGGCTGTGTGGGTTTCCTGAGTTTGAGAAGGTGGTCTGTAGCATGTTACAAACTGTAGGGCAGTTTTACATATGGTTTATTGCACCTAGATGGTCTCCGATGCTTCGTGCGTTGCCACTAACCTGGAGGTGTGGGTATCCTTTATAAATATGGATACTCCCCCTCCTTTTGTGGTTCGGTCCGGATTTTGGGGCCAGAACGCATGATATGAGGTATAACCTGATAGTGCTGTGGTGCTCTCAGGAGCCTTGAACCAGGTTTCAGTCACAGCACAGACATCGATGTTCTCCATACTGAGGAGGGCTTCGAGGGCGTGCATCTTGAGGTTTAGACTTCTGGCATTGAGCAGTATTACCCTTAGTTTTTCTCCATTTTTGTTTTCTAGGGCGGTAGGTTTATCATTTGAGCCTTGCCTAAAAAGGCACTATGGGGTGGCAAGAGCCTTTGCCAATATCCGAAGCCCAGGGTGACAGGTGCAAGCCGCCCTCATGGCAGCGTGGCTTGTCAAGCATGTCATCCCAGGCAGACAGACATTGATCCCCTTAGAATGACACCAGTAATTAAGCCAATTATTAAAGCTGATCATTTTGTCTCTGTATTGTGGCATCATTCTTGGTGAGGGTAGGGTACTGCTCAGGGTCAGGGTCATACCGGCCTGGGCTACATAATCTGAGAGCTCCTCTATGTCTCTTTTCATGTAGTCCAGGGAGGTACGTCTCAGGTCGCTCACACCGGCATGGACAATGACTGAGTCATACTTGTACTTGCTGTGGAGTGACCTGAGTGCTTGTGTTATGTGGCGGATTCTAGCACCTGACAGGCAGCTTACTGTGATCTTTTCCTTGTTCAGTCTGGTGAGTGGGACGTCAGTGTGTCTGACTATGGAGTCACCTATAACAAGTGTGTCTGGCATTGTGTTTGGCCTTAAGGGCTGTGACTGTTTAGCACACTGACTTTGAGAACTATGTGTTGCATGTCTTATGTCTTGAGGTGGCAGTTGCTTGGGTGTCTGCTTTGGAGGCCTCTGTAGTTTTGGTAGATTTTTGATCAGTGCCTCCGAGTATGTTTTTGTGTGTTTATGTGTTTGTTTTGCAGTTGTGATAGTTCTATGTGAAACTGGGTTTGTGGTGTGCGTGGTTTCCTTCTCCTCCTGTCTGGTCTTGCCAGTCCTGAGTTGAGAGAGCTCAGCCTCCAGTTTGGCTATATAGTTGCATCTCTCACATGTATTTGTGTTTTGTGGGAGAAGGAGTGGGTTGTCTGTGTACATGAGGCAATTGTAACATTGCCTCAAGATGCCCAGATTCACCAGCTGAACAGGAGTGGACGCTAGCAACTGACCCTTTGACATGCTAGAAAAAGTGAAAAAGTTTGCTGTGTAACTGAGTCAGAAGGGACCTATAGGGAAATGGGTACTCAAGGGGATTCTAGGCTAATGTAGTACTTTGTTTAGTATACAAGTACTTTACCTATATAAAAATGCTTTAGGAGCAAGTGCTGAGCTTTTGAGATAGAGAATAGACTGTTTAGATTGCAAGTAGAGAAGTTCTAAGGGAAAAATTGAAGAGCAGACTTTATGGAGCCAGAAATAGTTTAACCTTGTTTAACCGGCGCTGCCCGATGGTGCTCTATGGGCAACTCCGCGCTAAATCACGCAAAAGCGCGCTAAAGCGGGCCTTATAGCAGGGGGCTGAAAAGAGCCAGGAATTAACCCAAAACGGCCAATAGACTACAAGTTTCTGGCTGGAACCACTGCTCTAGGGAGAAATAGGCTGCTCAGTGCTCCCCACTCCCACTGGTGAACAAAGAAGCGTCCCTTTATCCAAATAAGGATGTGGAATAGCACAGGAACCAAGCCAACTGTGTTAAAAGGTGAATTTTTTACAATACATTTATATATATATATATTTTTTTAACATACATTTATCATATATTATACATATATATATTTATTAGTTTGATATTTATTGTTAAACATTTTTTTTTTAAATGTGGCTTTTATATTATGTTTTTAAGTTGTATTTGTCCTTACATATTTATTCCATTAATTGATGCAAAGGTTTTATTGGTTAATTAGTTAATTATTTAATGTGAGGAGTTATATAAGCATGTGTATTTTTGTGGATTGTGTTATCTGATGAAGTCTGAGGACAAAAACGCATTCTGTGTTGTCAGCGTTAATAAAACTTTGTGGATTACTACTTCGGTGTTGGCGACTGCTTTTTCCAAACTTCTGGTTTGGTTATTTGGTTGCTGTTGGAGTTCTTTTTCTCCTTTTTTTCTTGGTTTTATATATCTATATAGACATATATATGTAGACATGTATATCTATAGATGTATGCATATGTATGTATATATATATATATATATATATATATATATATATATATATATATATATGGGTCTACCTGACAATGCCGAAAGCTGATAATGCCGACGATGAGAACACCAACACCAGAAGATCGAAAACTGAGATGACCGATGGATGAAAACCCCGACGCTGGGAACACTAACATGTGAAAAGGCTGTGTAAGTATGCGGTAGTGACGGACGTTAGGGTTAGGGTGCAAGTAAGGTAATTGTGCGATATTGATGAACTCTAGGGATAGGGGTGGGTTAAGTGAGTTAGAGTTAGGGCGCGAGTTAGTTGAGTGTGCGATAGTGACAGTCTTTAGGGTTAGGGGCGGGTTAAGTGAGTTAGGGTTAGGGCGCGGGTTAGGTGAGTGTGCGATAGTGACGGACCTTAGGGTTAGGGTTTGGGTTAAGGTTATAGATAGTTGTGTATGTAAGGTTTAGTGTGGGTTTGTAAGGATTTTGGTGTGCTTGTGTTGTGTGTGTGCTTTTTGGACGGGGGATTTATTTTGTTTGTTGATTGTCGGGATTGTGGTGTGTCGGGCATGTGAGGTTTCGTGTTTGTGAACTTTCAGTTATGTGGTGTCGGTGATTTCATTGTCAGTGTTGTAGTGCGTCGGTGTTGTCAGGTAGACCCATACATATATATATACATATATATATATATATATATATATATATATATATATATATATATATATATACATATATATATATATATATATATATATACACACACACACACACACACACACACACACACACACACACACACACACACACACACACACACAGACATATACATCTACATGTATAAATATATTTCCTGTACTGTTGAATGACTGTGCTGGATGATATGTCTGTGTAAACATCAGAGGTATGTATATCTGACATGGCTTAGTGGTGAATCACTTTAGCTACGGTGTGCAGGGTCCTGGTTTCGAGCCTTGTAAAGGCTGTTTATTTTGTTGCTGGGAAGAACAAGGGCTGTTGGATTCAGAGTGATTAAGGCACTTTTAAGCAGTTCTAAGTGGGTTTGTGTGGGTTTGCGCAAAGGTAAGCACTGCTAGCTTCCAGTGACAGTTTCTTATACTCAGCTTCTCAATTGCTTACCCCCATGCAAACAAGCTTAAACCTGCTTACTGCTGCTTAAAAGTGCTCACTCCCGCTTACCCCCACTCTAATTTCTTTAAAAGAAATGAAAAAGGGTTGATAGGAAAGTGGTGAAAAAGGGACACAAAGAGGGGAAGACAATACAGAAAATATCTATGGATGTGCAGGACAGGTGTAGGGAAGGTCCATAGCTGCCGATTTCTTCTACAGCAACAGCTGTGCATATACACTGATTTGGAGGTAGATTTGGACACTCATACCCCTGAGAGAGGGGTGAGGACAACAACAATATGTTGTGAAGCCACTTAGACCAGATTACATGTGTCCAGTGGACACGTGTGCGAAATGGACAGCTATGTATGGGACGAGATTTTTGGGGGGGAACAGATTGCCCTTTATTTAAGGTGAGAGTGGGATGTTGGGGAGGGATAGTAGGTTTATTTGGGGAGGTAGGTTGGATAGGGTGACAGACAAGACAGACAAGACAGCATACAGGGGTCCAGGGAAGTAAATAGTGTGGGAAGAAATAGCCAGGGAATTGTTATGGCTAGGCTTGTATAGGCCCTAGGGCTGATAGCCTAGTACCAACCTATGAACCTATGAACCTATAAGTATATGACACATGTGGGGGGTAAACACCTTGGATGGGGAGGGGTGTTTGGAAGTTGGAAGCCCATGAGCCCCTAGTGGAAACAGTGGGACTGAGGTCCCCACCCAATGGCAGTCACCACTGCACCTTCACGGCCCGAAGGTGGCTGTGCTGGGGGCTCAGTAGTAGGGGCAGGCTGACCCTCTAGTTGCACCATGCAGCCTTCAAGCTGGTGTAGTAGATCTCCACACTCTCTGTGGAGCTTGCTACGCACCAGACTCCGGACCTGGCGACATGTGACAGTTTCCTGTCTGCACCCGCTCCCCAGGGGTGAGTCCCATCCACTGAGGTGGTTCCACCCGAAGATGGTGCAGGACCAGCAGATGAGGAGGTCCAGGGGAGGGCCCCAGATGTGTTCATACCCGATTCCACAGCCAGATGAAGTGGGAGAGGTGGGTCCGCTGGGACCGGCCTTCCCAAACGTGCTATGGTGTTTCAATTTTACAACATATGTGGGTTTATAATAGTCAGCACATTCCAGGATTAGGTATAACAGCATGTATGCATAGCTATTCCCATTAACATAAAACACCAGATAAGGAACAGTTGCATAGCAAACAGAACACATGCATATATGGATCCACAGTGGCCATTACAAGAGCATGCAGGTACATTGATGGCAGCATGCCACCATGTGGGAGTATTTCAACATGGCACATGCATAGAAATAAATTTGAGTATTTATCATATAGGACATATGTCCCAACAGTAGATTTAATAGTGCACATACTAACTGAGTTGTGTATTTAGTTTATTGTTGCAGATATGCTGAGGGGGGAGAGAAAGATGTCAATTAACAACTTGTATATCCCTATAGTTTTCATTACTTTCCTAGTCAGTGCTGTGATCTGTACCTTACAGGTATTATTATACTACCCTATGGCCTTAGTTTGGACAGTGGTATAGATGTAGACAACTATATTCATGAACTGAGTTTTACCTGTATGCACCTCTTACCTGGTATACCTGTGGAGGTATTGTTTGTTAACACTACCTGACTGTCTCTACGCATATTCCCAGATTCATGGTTGATGTTAAGCACATACCTGTCCATCTCATACACTCTGGGCATGCCTTGACAATATGCAGGTGAAACCGGGACATATTTTTACTATTGCCCTCATAAACCTTTGGTGAGTTGTACAATGACAGGTTTGTTTTCATAGACATTTTCCAAATATTTACAGGCCTGACAGTCATTAAATGCTGCTTACATGTCAGAGATTAGCACGCTGATATGCCAGGGGGGCAGGGTAACAGCCAGCAGATATGGGCCAATTAACTGGACATTCTGGAGAAATCTGTACAGTTGAGGGGTATGATTATGCATACAGCTTACTACCACTCCAGCACAGTTTTCATATCTGACAGACCTGTGGGGGAGACGTTTATTAGCACTACCTGAATGTTGGCACACATATTACCAGATTCCACATTATTATTATGCACATACGTCTCACTCTGTTACTGCACACACTCTGGTCATAGCTTCACAACATGGGGGTGGAGATGGGACATACTTTACTTATTACTCTCATAACATTTTGGTGAGTTGCTAGAGTGACAGATTTGTTCTTATAGATATATTTCTGTCAGTTATGATGTCTGACAATCAGTTGTATGTCATTATTTGCTGCCTAAACTTCTAGGATCTTCCCGCTGATTTGCAGGGGGACAGGGGGACAGACAGCAGATATGGGCCAATTAACTGGACATTCTGGGCAAATCTGTACAGTTGTGGGGTATGATTCTGCATACAGCTTACTACCGATACCAGGATTTGAACCATGGCTGTGTGTGCTAAAAATACAACAGTTCACATCTCAGTTGAGTGGGCTATTTGGATTATGTTGTCTATCTTTTCACTGTTTTCTAAGTCTCTCTCAGTTGTACAATATGACCTCTTGTGATTACAACAGTCGTATACAGACATTCCTACACATTTTATTTATGTAGCACAGTATGGGTAATAGTGCTTAATACAACAGTACTATTAAGAGATTGCAACACTACATTACCATATGATACCAGAGTAAACAAAAGCAGTCCAGCAGTTAGACCTTTATTGTCAGGCTGTTAACCTTTTATTTACATACAACCTATATGAGACTCTTCCTGCCATATTGTCTGGTGTATTCAGTACATGCCATACACAATACAGGTTTTCTACTGGCAATTAACTTTCTACAACTTTTAGATTTATTTCTTATGACAGTACATGCAAGAGTATTACTAACCTGCCTTGTGACACAACCTCTGTAATCTATAGGCATGGGCTTTCCGGTACACAGCCCGCTCATCTGCCGCTGTCAATGACATAAGAGCAATATTTAGCCATACCTA
Organism: Protopterus annectens; assembly: GCF_019279795.1. Classification (NCBI taxonomy): domain Eukaryota; kingdom Metazoa; phylum Chordata; order Ceratodontiformes; family Protopteridae; genus Protopterus; species Protopterus annectens. Next base: position 1,311,814,582 of record NC_056747.1, on the reverse strand, counting down.
TCCATAATATACATGAGCTGGCAATTATTAAACAGGTAGTATACTGATACTTACACATGGCTGGGACATCCCCCGTCCGCCTAGCCTCTTGCATCCACTGATCCAAGAGCTCCCTCTTTTTCCGCTTCAGGTCGGCATAGTGATGCCTGACCTGTTCACCAGTCTGAGATATACCAGTGGCACTGGTGAGGTCATGAGTGAGATAGTCCCAGGCTTCCACTTTATATTGGGAACCCTGGTACTGGCCCTGCAGCAGTCTCTGGTCATGGTCTTTAACAAGGAGTCCTGCCATGACTTTGGACTCCTAGATGCCCCAGTGCTGCACCTGAAAGCGCACTCCTTCTCCCACACTGGTTATAGTGGCTGTAGGAGGAAGCTGCAACCAGTTATGAGATGCATTCCTGCCTGTTGGGTTTAAATAGGGCCGATTTCACACCCTTTGCCGTGATTGGACAGTTTTGAAAATTTTAAGTTATGGGAAAACCTGCTTACATAAGGTTGGCATTGCTTAAAGGGGTATACCAATGGGCAAACTGATTTACCTGGCCTATACATTGCTTACACCTATTAAGTAGGGCTGTGCAATGCTTAGCATTGCTAAATTTTTAATTTGCATACTATTTGCTGTTTGGCATTGATTTATTATTCATTACATGTTATATATGTGTTTGGTATCCATTATTCATGTGTATGTACACTGTATGGGGTCTTTGTGTTTATTAGGGGATTTCTTGAGGCAATGTAGAAATTGCCTCATGTACACAGACAACCCTCTCCTCCTACCACCCAACACTACAACCTGTGAGAGATGCACTTATCTAGCCAAACTGGAGGTAAAGCTCTCTCCAACCAAGACTGAACTTGACAGTCATGAGGAGAAGGTAAACATTTGCACCACACCAAACTCATCACATAGTCTCAATAAATCTACACCACCAAAATCCACACATAGTAACACAAAAACATTCGCGGAGGCTTTCAATAATAATCTGCCTAAGCAACAGAGACCTCCAAAGCAGAAATGCAAGCAACCTCCATCCCCCAACACAATACAAATGACACATAGCCCACAGACTCAGTGTGCCACTCAACCACAGCCAATAAGGCAAAACAACGTACCCAACACACTAGTCCTAGGTGACTCTATAGTCAGGCACACTGATGTCCCACTCACCAGGCTAAGCAAGGAAAAGGTTACTGTCAGCTGCTTGTTGGGTTCCAGGATCCGCCACATAACCCATGCACTCAGGTCACTCCACAACAAGTACAAATATGACTCTGTCATTGTCCATGTTGGTGTGAATGACCTGAGACGTACCTCCCTGGACTACATGAAAAGAGACATGGAAGAGCTCTCCAATCTTGTAGCCCAGGCAGGTATGACCCTAGCCGTAAGTAGCAATTGCCATCGCCCAGAATGATACCGCAGTACAAGGACAAAATGATTTACTTCAACAATTGGCTAAGTTTCTGGTGTCATTCTAAGGGGATCCAGTATCTCTCTGCTTGGGATGGCATGGTCGACAGACCACGATGCTTTGCCACAGATGGCCTGCACCTGTTGCCCCTGGGATTCTGGATACTGACTAAGGCTCTTGCTGCCCCTATAGTGCCGTTTTTAGGCAGGGTTCAAATAACAAATTCACCACCATAACGTGAACAGGTAAGCAAAAACTGACGGTAATGCTACTCAATGCTAGAAGTCTAAATCTCAAAATGCACTCACTCGAGGCACTCCTTAAAATGGAGAACATAGATATCTGTGCAGTGACTGAGACCGGGTTCAAGGCTCCAGATAGCGCCCCTGCACTACCAGGCTATAACTCATACCACACTTTTCGGCCATGTAACCTGGACCGAAACAGCAAAGGCGGAGTTGTGTCCATATTCATTAAGGATATCCACACCTCCAGGCTAGTTGCTCAGCATAATGCATCCAAGGTTATCCAAGTGCAACTAACTCTGGGCAAAACTGCAACCCAAATTGTAGCTTGCTACAGATCCCCCACCATGCCCCAGGATTCCCACTCCTCTTTTCTTGATGTACTGGAAGATATTAGGGTTCAACCAAACACCCTAATAATGGGCAACTTCAACTACCCCACCATTAACTGGGAAAACTGCTTGTGTACCAACTCCTTAGCTCAAAGCTTTCTGGAATTCATAAACTCCAGTGCCCTAGATCAACTTATCCACACCCCCACCAGGGGCAACAATATCCTAGAACTAGTCATTACCAACATGAGTGACCCGTGTTCCACACCTGAAGTCAACTCCTTGTTGGTCCGATCTGACCATAAGCTAATCACCCTTGATATCCACATCCCGCCCCCGTCCCCCATTAAGGAAACCAGAGTAAAAAAATTTCTCCAAAGCCAACTTCATGCTTCTTAAGACAGAAGTGGTGAACTTCATGACACCCATGCAGATGGACAATACAGTTACAACTGCTGAATCCAACACAAATGCACTCTATAAGCATTTACACAAGTGCATGGATCATGCTATCCCAAACAGAACCAAGACACTATCCTTCAAAAAAAGGAAGCCAATCTGGTGGTCCCTTGCCACAAACAAACTGTACAACAGAAGGAAGAAACTGTTGCAAAAGAGAGTAAAATCCCATGAGTGGAGGAGCTCCCCGGTCAGCCTCAGTAAGAAGCTGAGATCCCTTATAAGATCCTCCAAAGCTAGCTATGAAAACAAAATCACCACTAATTCCAAAGACAACCACAAAGCATTCTATAGCTATGTCAAGAATCTCAATGGCAACACCCAGATCTGCTCTGAGTTACAGCACAAAGGCATGAAAATTACAGAACCAACTGATATTGCCAACATCCTGGCAGATAGGTTCAGTGCTAACTTTACCCCCCTCACCCCCTAAAGGGCCCATATCTATACAGGAACAATGCAGAGTCCCTGTAATCACAACTATGCAGGTAAAACTGCACTCTCTAAAGCCAAAAACACAACATCCATGGGACCGGACAAGATCCCAGGCTGCATTTTACATGAACTTCAGAACGAACTGGCTCCCCACTTAAGCACCATGTTCATTTATAGCCTCGCATCAGGTTTTGTGCCCACTGAATGGCGCACAGCAAGTTATCTGACTCCACAAAGGGGGAGCCACCACTGATCCTGGGAACAATTGACCTATTACCCTGACGAGCCTGGTCTGCAAGGCCATGGAACGTATCATCATGGAACTCATAAACAAAGACATTGGTAACCTCCAAACTCTGGATCCCACCCAGTTCGGGTTTGTGAAAGGTAGATCATGCCTCCTGAACCTGATCGATTTCTTTGAGGCAGTCACCAAAGCCGTAGATGAGGGTAAGGTGGTTCCCACAGCCTATCTTGACCTCGCCAAGGCTTTTGACACCATCCCCCATTCTGGAATTATAGCTAAACTCACTAAACTAGGTATAAATCCCTACATCACAAGATGGGTTGCCAACTTGCTCACTGACAGAATCCACATTGTAAAAGTTGTAAACTCCAAATCTGACCTCAAAGCAGTGACAAGTGGAGTACTACAGGGTTCTGTCCTGGGACCTCTCCTGTTTGGTATCTACTTCTCTGAAGTACAGGCTAACACAGAAGGCCTCTGGCTAACAAAGTTCGCAGATGACTGCATACTAGGAGCCATAGTCAAGTCCCCAAATGATGTGGACATCCTACAGAAGGGCCTCACTGAGACAGATGCCTGGTGTCAGAGCCATGGCCTCAAGCTCAATGCCAAAAAGTGCAGTGTCATCCCCTTTGGTAAAAACTCTGTACCCATGAACTACGACATAGGCAGCAATCTACTTAACACTGAATGTGTGATAAGAGACCTTGGCACCCAGGTGGACAGTAGTCTCTCCTTTGATAGTCACATCGCCACAGTAGTCAGGAAGTCCTTCTACATGGCACACCTCATCATAAAAGGGTTCTCATCCAGGAAAAAAGAGGTCATTGTTCCCCTCTACTCGACACTCATTAGACCCATTATAGAGTACAACACCCCTTTTGGAATGTATCTCACAAGACATCTGCAGCAGCTGAAAAGGTCACAGAAGTACCTCACAAAGAGGATTACTGGCCTCAAACAAATGCCCTACACTGACCGCCTCAAAAAACTTCAGCTTTACTCCGTAGCATATCGCCTACTCTGAGGTGATCTCTGCCTAACATATAAAGCTATGTCAAACCCAGAGCTGTTGGACATGCTACATCTAAAAAAAATCCCAATCCCTCCGAGCTACACACTCTAGAGACCTAAACGTTGTCACCACAATAAACCGGACATGCTGGAGGGATAGATTCCTGTCCCAGAGACTTTCCATACTCTGGAACAGGCTACCCATCTATGTCAAGCAAAGTTCTTCATTAGCACTCTTCAAGAAAAATCTTGATGAGTGGATGGGAAATAGGAAATACACCTCGGGGATCATGTCTGTGTCTCTGCTCGACAGTGGCACAGGAAAGTAACTTTCTTGGGTGGCGTAAGCCAGGGAACCTTGTTGGCTAGGCTTATGTAGGCCCTTGGGCCGATAGCCTAGTACCTACCTATGAACACTTTATTACAATGACACCTCACATCTGGACTTAATGCAGTACTCCAGTTCACATATTTATGTTATGTACTAGGTTATACAACACAAAACTGTATATGGATTCCTTTCACATGTTAAGTTTGATTTTCCTTTAATGAGGATCTGTTTGGTGATACCTCAGTTTTATGTACTGCTGTGAGGACGTACTGGTTAACTATAGTGTACAGGGTCCTGGGTTCAAGACTTGCAAGGGCTGTTTATTTTGTTGCTGGGCAGAAAAGCAGTTAGTGGATACAGAGTGATTAAGGCACTTTTAAGCAATTGTAAGTGGGTTTGTGTGAAGGTAACCAATGCTAACTTCTGGTTAAATAAGCTTACAGAGAGTTAGCTTCAGTATTGCTTAACCTGTGTGTGCATTGCTTACCCCCCACACAAATGGGCTTAAACCTGCTTACTGCTGCTTAACTCATTCACTCCAGAGCAGCTCAGGAAAAACTGCCTGCTTAATTCCACCATAGGAACAACAGTGCAGCCTGAGCTCATTTTCAGAAAATCCATTTGTAATACCATACAGAAAACAAATGTTCATAACTGTTTAACTATAAGAGCTAGACTAAACATGTAAATGCGAAAGTTGTTCAGCAGGCATTGACCTTTCCAACAGTATAAATGTTGATAGTGCATATCAAAGTCATTATTAAATATTTGGCAAGAAAGGCTGATATTGTGCATATTTTTTACCTTTTTGGAAAAGCAAAGCACAATATCTTGGTCAGTGTACCATGCAGACCCATACAATTTGAATTTAATTTGTTAATATGAATGTCAGCTTTAAAATGATACCTTAACCATTACTGTGGGATGCTTCTTTCTTGAGATATTCACAAAAATATGATTAATATATTATTTCTCATAACTGAAAAATAAACAAAGCATAATATCGCATCACCTGTAACAGACAGAGCCTACATATCAGTATAGAAGTTGTGCATCTGAATGTCAGCTTCAAAATGATGCATCATTTGTGTGATCACCATGTTCCCTTGCAAAGATATGGGCATAATAATGAGAAGTACTGTAAATGTATAATTTTCATAATCGTGCAAGACTAAACACACTGTGATATCTGTGTATGTGTACAGTGCAGAGACACAGTTCTTTTCCCATGTTGTAAGGAGTAACACTGTCTTCAAAATGAGGTATTACGTGGCACACTGACATGCTCCCTTGCAAAGTTATTTACCAAAATATGAAAAAAAATAATAGTTTCCATAACCTAATTCCAAACAAACTTTGATATCTGCACATGTGTCCAACATACAGGCACAATTATTTTACCATGTTGGAACCAGAAATACTGTCTTCAAAATAAGTTTTACTTGGCACATTCAGATGCTCCCTTACAAAGTAATCTACCAAAATATGAAAAAAAAATAATTTCCATAACCTAACTCCGAAACAAACTTTGATATCTGCACATGAGTACAACATACAGGCACCATTCTTTTGCCATGTTAGAACTATCAATACTGTTTTCAAAATGAGGTATTACTTAGCACATTCAGACACTCCCTTGCAAAGTTATTTACCAAAATATGAAAAAAAATCATAGTTTCTATAACCTAAGTCCAAAACAAACTTTGATATCTGCACGTGTCCCACATACAGGCACAATTCTTGTACTATGTTGGAACCAGCAATACTGTCTTCACAATGAGGTATTACGTGGCATATTCAGATGCTCCCTTGTAAAGTTATTTACCAAAATATGAAAAATAAAATCATAATTTCCATAACCTAACTCCGAAACAAACTTTGATATCTGCATATGAGTACAACATACAGGCATCATTCTTTTACCATGTTAGAACTATCAATACTGTTTTCAAAATGAGGTATTACTTAACACATTCAGATGTTCCCTTGCAAAGTTATTTACCAAAATATGAAAAAAATCATAATTTCCATAACCTAAGTCTGAAACCAACTTTGATATCTGCATATGAGTACAACATACAGGCACCATTCTTTTACCGTGTTAGAACTATCAATACTGTTTCCAAATGATATATTACTTAGCACATTCAGATGTTCCCTTGCAAAGTTATTTACCAAAATATGAAAAAAAATCATAATTTCCATAACCCAAGTTTGAAATCAACTTTGATATTTGAATATGAGTACAGCATACAGGCACCATTCCTTTACTATGTTGGAACCAGCAATACTGTCTTCAAAATGAGGTAGGTATTACTTAGCACATTCAGATGTTCGCTTGCAAAGTTATTTACCAAAATATGAAAAAAAAATCATAACTTCCATAACCCAAGTCCGAAACAAACTTTGATATCTGCACATGTGTGCAACATACAGGCAATTTGTTTACCATGTTGGACTATCAATACTGTCTTCAAAATGAGGAATTACTTGGCACACTAACATGCTCCCTTGCAAAGTTATTTACCAAAATATGAAAAAATCATAAATTTGCATAACCTAAGTCCTAACAAAACTGATATATGTACATGTGTACAGCATTCAGAAGCAGTTGTTTTATCATGAAGACACATGATTGTAAATATACACATTCTTGGTGTAGCCAACATACTGCTGAATGGGTACATGTAAAGAGAAAAAGCAAGGTAAGGACCACCACTCCACTAATGAACCCAGGACAGGCATGGGACAGTGGTAGGCAAGGCCATCTCATCGGTCTGATAGCTGTGCTGGCTACCCACTCAGACAGCCGATAACACTGCAGTCTCACAACATCCTTCTGTGTCAGCAGTCTGCCTTACCTATGCCTTTTCTCTTTACATGTGTCCATTCAGCAATGGACCTAAGGGATCAATTTCTGTATTAGTAAGCCCTTCCTGTCATCTAACTCTACACATGCCTGATAAAAGCAGACTAAAAAAATGAAGTATTGCAGGATGGTCACTGACATATTACATTGTACGTGGTAGCACTCTTCTAAAACAGTTCTTTCTCAGCATCCTCACCAGCTCCTTACCACAGTTATTTGCCAAACTCAACGAAATATATTTTGCACAACACATTTCATAATAGTGTTTTACTTACTATACTGGTTCTACATGGTCATGGGTATTTTCCATTCTTCTCACAAGCTGCATGTTGGCAATCCTGCATAACTCTCCTCATGCCATTGTGGAGGTCGGTCAAGAACAACGCAATGCCCTCCTCAGTTAGGTGAACGCCATCCCCTCTGAACAGATGAACATCTTCCATGGTCATGCTGTTATGGCAGATTGTAGATCCACTGACCCTGTGCATCAAGCCATACATGAACCCATTCTGTAAATGTATGGCCTTGTGAGCTGCCTGTTGACTGTTTGCTGTTTTCCATATATGCTAACTCCTGCTTACTACTGCTTAATAGTGCTTACTCCCTCTTACCTCACTAATTTCGACAGAAATGTAACATGGTTCTTGGGAAGGTGGGGGATTTGGACACTGTATGGATTTATCATTCATTATACATTGTACCTTCAATTTGTATCCCTGATTCATGTGCACATATACTGTATGGGGCACTTGTGATTATCTGTGGATTGTACAACAATATTACAATGACACCTCACATCTGCATTTAATGCAGTACTCCAGTTCACAAATATATGTTATTTAGAAGGTTATGCAACAAAAAATATTGTTTATAAAGTGATTTGACATGGGAAATGGAATATACTGGAGTGAGACTCGAACCGGGAATGACTGCTCATAAGGTAAATGCTCTGACCACTACACTGTTGCAGTACTGCTTCATTTGCATGTATCTTGATATTTATCTTCTTTTGCCATTTAAGTGGGTTCATAGGTTGGTACTAGGCTATCGGCCCTAGGGCCTATACAAGCCTAGCCATAACAATCCACTGGATATTTCTTTCCACAATATTTACTTACCTGGATCCCCGTCTAGCAGGGCGACTGACATGATCCCCTGGGTGAATTTCTTATTTCCCATCCAATCATCAATGTTCCTTTTGAAGAGGGCCAATGAGGTACTCTGCTTGACATGTATGGGCAGTCTATTCCAGAGTATGGGGAGTCTCTGGGTCAGGAACCTATCCTTCCAGTATGTTTTGTTCATTGTGATGACAAGGTTTAGAACCCTGGAGCGTGTGGCTCTGAGGGATTTAGATTTCATTAAGTGGAGCATGTCCAACAGCTCAGGGTTTGACATGGACTTGCATGTTAAGCAGAGATTGCTGCTGAGTAGACGATATGCCACAGAGTATAGCTGACGTTTTTTTAGATAGTCAGCATATGGCATCTGCTTTAGGCCTGTGATTCTTTTTGTGAGGTATTTCTGTGACCTTTCCAGCTGTTGCAGATGTCTTGGGAAGTACATACCAAATGGGGCGTTATACTCTATAATGGGTCTAATGAGGGATGAGTACAGTGGGACAATGACCTCCTTTTTTCTGGATGAAAAGCCTTTAGTGATGAGGTGTGCCACATTGAAGGATTTCCTGACTGTTGTGGCAATGTGGTTATCGAAGGTGAGACCACTGTCCACCTGTGTCCCTAAGTCTCTCATCACACTTTCGGTTTTAAGTGTACTGCCACCTATGTGGTAATTCATGGGTACATAGTTTTTTCCCAAAGGGGATAACTATACATTTCTTGGCATTAACCTTGAGCCCATGGCTCTGGCACCAAGCATATGTTTCTGTAGGGCCCTTTTGTAGAATATCTACATCATTTGGTGATTCAATAACGGCTCCCAGTTTGCAGTCATCTGTGAACTTTGTTAGCCAGAGTCCCTTAGTGTTGGCCTGTACTTCAGAGAAGTAGATGCCAAACAAGAGCTGTCCGAGGACTGAACCCTGAGGTACTCCACTTGTCACTTGTCTGGAGCTGGATTTGGAGTCAGCTACTTTTACAGTCTGGGTTCTGTCAGTAAGCCAGTTGGCAACCTATCGAGTGATGTAGGGATTTATGCCCAGTTTAATAAGTTTATCTATGATTCCAGAGTGGGGGATGGTGTCAAAGGCCTTGGCGAGGTCCAGATAGGCTGTGTGGACCACCTTACCCTCATTCAGAGCTCTGGAAACTGATTCAAAAAAGTCAATCAGGTTCAGGAGACAAGATCGGCCCTTCATGAACCCAAACTGGGTGGGGTCCAGTGTTTGAAGGTTGCCAATGTCTTTGTTTATAAGTTCCATGATAATGCGTTCCATGCCCTTGCAGATCAGGCTTGTCAGACACAAGGTATGGTAGTTCCCGGGATCCATGGTGGATCCCCCTTTGTTGAGTGGGATAACTGTAGCTGTGCACCACTCAGTGGGCACGAAGCCTGAGGTGAGGCTATAATTAAACATGACACTTAGGTGAGGTGCCAGTTCATTTTGTAGTTCATGTAGTACACAGCCCAGGATGTCATCTTGTCCCATGGATGCTGTATTCTTAGCTTTGGAGAGTGAGAGTGCAGTTTCTACCTGTGTGGCAGTGATTACCGGAATTTGGCAATCTTTTGGTATTGAGATGGGCCCTTTAGGGGGTGAGAGGGGGTGAAGTTGGCACGAAATCCATCTGCCAGGATATTGGCAATATCCTTGGGATCAGTATATTTAATGCCATTCTGTTGTAGCTCAGAGCAGATCTGAGCATTGCCATTTAGATTCTTGACATAACTATAGAATGCCTTGTGGTTGTCTTTGGAATATTTGGCAATTTTATTTTCGTAACTAGCTTTTGAGGAGTTTGAGGCATCTCAGCTTCTTCCTGAGGCTGGTAAGGGAGTTTTTTGCATCCTGGGATTTTCCTCTTTTCTGCAACAGTTTCTTCCTTCTGTTGTATAATTTGTTTATGGCAGGGGACCACCACATTGGCTTCCTTTTTTTGGAGGAGAGCATCTTGGTTCTATTTGGGATGGCACGATTCATGCATGAGTGGATGTGCTCACACAGTGCCTCAGTGTAGGATTCAGCAGTCGAACATTCAGATCCCATCTGCATGGGTGCCATGAAGTTTGTCACTTCTGACTTGAGTAGCATGAAGTTGGCTTTGGAGAAGTTTTTACAGAGGTTTCCTTACTGGGGGGTGGGGGTGGAATGTGGATGTCAAGGGTGATTTGCTTATTGTCAGACCTGACCAATGAGGGGGTGACCAGTGTTGTGGAGCATCTATCTTGCATGTTGGTAATGACCAGGTCTAGGATATTGGAGCCCCTGGTGGGACAATGGATTAGTTGATCCAGGATGTTGGAATTTATGAATTTCAAGAACCGTTGGGAAAAGGTGTTGGTACCCGAGTAGCTTTCCCAGTTAATGGCAGGGTAGTTGAAATCACCCAGTATTAGGGTGTTTGGTTGTATCTTAATATTTTCCAGTATGTTTAGAAAGATGTAGTGAGAATCTTGGGGCATGGTGGGGGATCTGTAGCAAGCTACAATTTGGATAGCAGTCTTACCTAGTGTTAGTTGCACCTGGAGAATTTCAGATGTATTGTGTTAGGCAACTAGCCTGGAGGTGTGAATATCCTTGGTGAATATGGACACCTCTACCTTTAGTGTTTCGGTCCTGATTTGGTGACCAGAAAGTGTGGTAAGAGTTGTAACCTGGTATTGCAGGGGTGCTCTCTGGATCCTTAAACCAGGTCTCAGTTACCGCACAGATATCGATGTTCTCCATTTTTAGGAGTGCCTCGAGAGAGTGCATTTTGAGGTTTAGAGTTCTAGCATTGAGTAAAATTACCTTCAGATTTTGCATGCTTGTATCTGTTATGGTGGTGGTTTTGTCCTTTGAACCTTGCCTAAAAAAAGGCAATATAGGGGTGGCAAGAGCTTTAGCCAGTAACCTGAATTCCCAGGGTGACAGGTGCAGACCATCTCTGGCAAAGCATCATGGTTTATCGATCATGTCTTCCCAGGCAGACAGATACTGGATCCCCTTTGAATGACACCAGAAACTTAGCTAATTGTTGAAGTCAATCATTTTGTCCTTACAGTTACAGTATATGTAGCTAAGCAATGGGCAAACCCACGCACCTGCAGTTACATTTAATCTGTTTGATAAAAAAAAAATGTTTATATTACTATATTTTAAATATTACTCTTATAAACTTGTGGGGGTGTTACTGGGGGTATGCGACCCGCTATGAGCAGTCTCGCTCATTGTAATAGCTAAACTGCAGGCTCTCAGACATGCCCCCTGCACTTGTCCACCCTCCGTGTCCATTTAGGAGCTCAGGCAGCGCACCTTCATTACTATGTATGGCACGCTGCCATGTGCTCCTAAACGGTCGCTTCTGTGCAGGAATAAACTATTCCTGCATGGACGTTTACTGAATCTGGGGGATAGACATCTCTATACATTACATGCAAAATAATTTTAAATGATGAGATTATGTACTGGATAAACAAGCAATATCCAACAAAGAAACTTCTTCAGCACTTGAGTCTCTATGGAATGGCAACTGACTAGTCACTACAGCTTTATTCAGATACCACTTCAGTCAGAAAGCTAGAAAAACAAGATTTATTCTAACTCATTTCCATGTCCTTGTTGCTACTTCCAGTAGGCTTATACTTACTTCATTCATAACAGATCAGAGACTCTTCAAAGTGTATCAGTCACTTTCACAAAAATCTTTGTTTTACAGTAAATTTCCTTCCTATTATATTTCTAATGTTAAAAATGTAAGCAAGTTTGCAAAAAAACGAGGATTACAGTGGTATTGTTGGAGTTTTTAGTTTTACTATTTATTCAGTTTTTCTGTATAACCACACTCAGAAAATGATGTAATTGCAGGTGTTGTGCAGTGGTTTACATGCAATTGCAAAGCATCACGGATAAACAAAACCCATTTATCATGCAACTGTAAAGCATTCGGGGTAAACATAATCAATTTATCTTTTCAGAAGAGCAGCTTCTTACTTACATTGTTGTTTTACTGCTACATCATTGCTTGTGTTGATTTGTTAATGTGAGGTGTTCTACCTGCAAGAACTAATTGACAACTTAGTTTTCTAAGATGTTACGATACCTGTAAGAACTAACAGACAACGTGGTCTTCTAAGATGTTAAGAAACTACTACAGATGCATTTAGTATACAAATGCATTAGCCTTTACTTTAATCTAGGTAGCAAAGCCCTGTGAGTTCAGTCTTTCATGACGTCATGGCTTGGATTTTCAATTTTGAAAAAAAAATCAGGGGCAGTCCTTATGAACAAAATCTTCTTCTTTTGGCTTTTTTTCGGTTAGGGGTCACCACAGCGGAACTCCGGAATGCTAATGATTGGCAGTAGATTTTTACAGTGCCAAGTTACTAGCCCGACACCCAACCTTCAACGAAGGCATGCCCATTCATGCATGTCTTTCAACTGCCACTTGACCACAGGGAGGACATGCAGACTCCACACAGAAGGCGCTCCAGCCGGGAATCGAGCTGGAGAACCTCTTGCTGTGAGGTGACAACACTACCACTGCACCACCGCGGCTTAGTCCTTATGAACAAAATAAAATGCATAAACAAATTTCTTGATCAAACTGTATCATTTGATATGATATATGGTTAGGAGTTTATATCAAATTTCCAAATGATTGCTACTTACACTCAATTCAGAAAGTGACCAATACACTTTTACTGGCCCCATGATAAGCAGCAATGAGCCCATTTTCAAGTGTTATGCTAGGCATACTGCATCAGCTACTGGACAGGATTCATCCAGGAGTCAGTCTGGTCTTTGTAACCTTGAGAACATCTTATGATTGAACACAGCACATCAGCAAAGGACCTACAGGGCTTTGCAGATTTATGAAAATTACATATGTTTTCGATATGTGTTTGAACTTTAAAAAATACTAATTCTGTTGAGAATGCCACATCTTGTGCTCAACATTGCCATGAGTATATACATCATTTTCAAAGTCACTCACAGTAATAATTTTAAGCTCAATAAATCAATGCACTTAATAAAATTATTGAACCACATGAACACACAGCAATAAAAATGTAACACATTTGCATAATCAGGAAAAAAAGAGCATGAACAGAAGTAAATAATAGCCTGGCAATGTATAGTTTTTGTTTTCCTAACTCCGAGCATTATTATTATGAAACCAGGAAAGAAATGAACATGGTTTGTATTAGAAAAGAGGTAATGCATTTGGAACACAGAGATTTCCTTTGCTAGTCCAAACTATAATCTGTGATTGTACCAGTCTTTTTCCAGTGTCTGCTGTTAAGATGGGAAGTGTAAAAGACTGATAATTATCCTAATAACTAGTCTTCATACCTCCCAGGGTGCATGCTTCCACAGCCAAAGTGATGTTGCTGACAACAGATATTAACTCATGCTCCAGAATGCACTAAGACAGTAAGCAAAGTGGAGATCTCTCCATGAGAAGTAGGTGACACCGAATACCTCACAAAGCCTAACTGACCCTTTGCAGATTTGCATTTCCTAAAAAAATACTCTGAATTCTTTAACATTAGGAAAAATGTAGGTGAAATCCTTACACAAGTTGTGGCAACATGTTGGCATGCTAATCTGATGCACAGATTTATGATAACATGTCTGCAGTTTGACACAATAATATATAAGGCAAGCCTGTAATTAATATGTACTGAAATGTTAACTATGAATAGAGATGTAGTACCAGAATGAATAAGCTGAAAAAAATATCTCCTTCTTCAATGCTGCCAGCTTCTCTCAGTTTTTTATCCAACTAACCAAGTGATTCTGAATTTAGAAGGGTGTTTTTGTGATATTGCATAACTTTTGCTCTCAGCGGCTCAGTGACAGGAATGATATGATTTAAGAGCTTGAACAAGGATTTATTAAGACATTCTTGCTTATTAATTATAAAACACACACAGACACAGACACACAGACACACACACACACACACACACACACACACACACACACACACACACACATTATTAGGTCGTATTTTAAAACTGCACTGAACATTTGAAGAAACTGGTACAATCTTTCAGTAATATTTTATGAGCTGCCACATTACACAATCTGTATAATAAATAGGGCTGACATCTGTTCAGGGGGGCAAAGAGTGACATTTTCTATGGAAACATTACATTTTACGCAGAAAAAAAACCAAAACTTCATTTTTTGTTAAAATAAGTTCTCACTCTCGTAAAATTTAACTTGTTTTTGCTGTTTTATATAATATTAAGATACGTCAAGTAAACAAAAATAATTGCTTTATGCAAAAATTAGAATAAACTTAGGAAATATATTTTCCTAAAATCCCAGAACATTTGCATTTCACATGTTTTTTTCACAGGGTATAGCTGCCCAAATAGGGATTGTTCTACAAGAAGAGGAACAGATGATAACCTTAATGATGAACAATGTTATAGAATGGTATAATGGCATCTATTTGGAAATGGGAAAAAAAACGCTGAAGATACGTACCCAAGGAGTGGCGCACGGCGACTGTGGTCCCACTTCATAAGGGCGGTGCCTCCACAGACCCTGGAAATTACCGCCCCATTAGCTTGACAAGCCTTATCTGCAAAGCCATGGAGAGGATCATAATGGAACTCATAAATAAAGACATAGGGAACTTGCAGACTTTGGATCCAACTCAGTTTGGCTTTGTCAAAGGCAGATCCTGCCTCTTAAACTTGGTTGACTTTTTCGAGACAGTCACCAAGGCCATTGATGAGGGAAAGGCAGTCCATACAGCCTACCTCGACCTGGCAAAGGCCTTCGACACAATACCCCACTCAGGTATCATCGAAAAACTCATCAGCTTGAATGTAAACCCATACATCACAAGATGGGTTGCAAACTGGCTAAGTGACAGAACCCACAGGGTCAGAGTTGCTGGAGCCATGTCAGACTCAAAGCCTGTCACAAGTGGTGTCCCACAGGGCTCAGTCCTGGGTCCACTCTTGTTCGGCATCTACTTTTCTGAAGTACAAGCAAACACAGGAGGGTTATGGCTGACAAAGTTTGCAGATGACTGCAAACTGGGCCATAGTCGAAAACACATCTGACACAGATATCCTCCAGAAGGGCCTCACAGAAATGGATAACTGGTGCCAGAGCCATGGCCTGAAGTTAAACGCCAAAAATGCATAGTCATACCCTTTGGGAAAAACAAGGCTACCCCTAGCTACCATATAGGTGGGAATCCACTGAGCACAGAAAAGTCATCAGAGATCTGGGGACCCAGGTTGACAGTAGCCTTCGCTTGACACTCATGTTGCTAAAGTAGTTAGGAAAACCTTCTATATCACCCACCTGATCATGAAGGGATTCACATCTAGATCAAGGGAGGTCATCGCCCTGTACTCATCACTTATTAGACCTATGATTGAGTACAATGCCCCGCTCGAATGTATCTGACCAGACACCTGCTGCAGCTTGAAAGGCCCCAAAAGTTCCTCACCAAAAGGATAAAGGGTCTCAAAATATGTCTTATGCTGCCCGACTGAAAGAACTCCAGCTCTATTCAGTCTCATACCGCTTGCTCAGAGGTGACCTGTGCCTGACATATAAGGCCATGTCAAACCCAGATTTGATGAATATGCTTCACCTCAAAAATCTAGATCCCTCAGAACCACAAGGGCGGAGACTTAAACCTTGACACGGTTATAAATAGAACGCTGGAGGGACAGATTCATCACCCAGAGACTCCCTATGCTGTGGAACAAAATCCCGGTACATGTGAGGCAGAGCACCTCTCTGGTCTTGTTCAAGAGGAATCTTGACCAATGGATGGGAGATTGCAGATATACCCCAGGGATTACTTCAGCGTCACTGCTTGACAGAGGCACAGCAAAATGATAGGCATAGTTTTTATTCAAACTAAAGGGGTGGCGAAAGCCACATAACTATGGGCTAGGCTTATAAATGCCCTTGGGCAGATAGCCTAGTATGAACCTATGAACCTATGAACCTATAAGATGGATGGCACAACACCTAAACCTGCATGTACAGGATATGCAAGTGTACTACTGGAAGGAATATATTTAGACCTCATTTATATGGTAGAGCACACAAAGCATGGACAATACAGAAACGTATTATCTCTACCATCAAAACAGGGAGTCTTCTCAAAAGTGCTCTTAAAACAGCAGTCATGGTCCAGTTCAGTAGAATCATAATAACATGGATATGACCAAGGGATGGGATTAGAGAAAACAAAATCTGTATACCATCACGTTATTATTTACTCAAACTTGATATACTTTTTTTCGATTTTATTCCTGAAACAGTTATAGCTGAAGGTGTTGCAGAAATATATATGGGGATTTCAAGGCTGTGCACCAACCTCTGACTCTTCTGGGTGTCACTGTCTTTAACATACAAAATAAATTGGTTCCAGAGGCGAGGTTTGCACTGGGTAATACATTTATTTCTCCAGCGTGTTATATATGGTGGAGATTTAAGTGTCTAATGGTAGTATTAATGGAAGTATTTGACTTGCAAAGATAATTCTTGGCTAGTCTACAGCACTGGGCAAACTAAGCATTTGAAAACTTTTTGGCTCATTCACTGTAACTGCTCTTCTGAACTGTACTGGGTAGGTACACCCAAATATATTAATGTAAAAATCTAACAAGTGTTTATAGTGCCCAACCAGCTATGCCAACCCACACATCATTTTATATCATCAATGAATTGGAAAATTAGATGTCTATTCTGTTATTATCTCTTTGTGACCATGTATCCATTTAACTGGTATTTTATTAGATAAGCACTAAACACATTTTTTTATTACATAAGAGACTGTGATTATATTACCTGATCACCATGATACAGAATGTGATGATAAGATGTACTGCCAGCCATATCAGGAGAAGTAGGGTAGTGGATGTTTGACTTGTGCCAGCAGAGCTAGCTGGAATTTTATAAATAATTATGTCATTTGTATATCAAACTGATCTGTATAAATGCTTGTGCTGAAAATGTATTTGCGAGGTTTCCCTGTGTTAAAATGTATCAACAGTGCACCCTGCTGGAATGAAAAGAAATGTACATGTATTATTGTAACTGAATTAAATGTATATATTTTAATAGAGGATACTGGGACAGCAGAGGTTAACAAGCTAGCGTACTTTAAGAAAAATAAGAAAATGTAAATGAGCTGTTAAACCATTAAAACAGCATCCCACAGTGCTGAACAGGACTGGAGATGGTGGGTCTGGAAGAAGCATCTGTTCATTAGCTCACTAAAAAGAGGGGAAGCTCCAGACACTGCCATAAACATTTAAATATGTATTGTAGCCGTCTGTACTAAATTCCTGTTTCAGCATCAAAGGGGGATACTGTGAGAAGCTAGAGGCAGGTGAATAGATGAGGTCATTCTGCAAGTCATCTTGGATATAATATTTTACAGGGAGTAATATCTGATTATTGAGTATTCTGTTTGGGGGAACCTGACTAGAAAGACTGTTCATGTATTTCATTGTGCCTTGCTCTATCAAGTAAGGGGAGAATAGCAATTCTCTTAGATTCAGTCAGGAATATAGTGAAACTTAGTTTAGAGATTGTTTTTCTTTATTTGTATGAGTCTGTCCATCAGTGTTATTTTCTACATTTCCCGTGATTTGAACTCTGTGGTTTACTGCAAATATATATTTAGTATTTTCTCGTTCTTTTATTATTTGTTATTAAATATATTTAAACTTCTCACTGTGACTGGTCCTTTTTAGAAAATATTTAAGCTTTGAGAGTATTTGTACATATTTATTTGGTGATAACTCTGGCCACTCCTGAAGGCCTTGCTGTTTGGTCAACATTACCATTTGTATTAATATTAACTTCATTCAGCATAATTGGATATCCTTTTAAGAGCCTTATAATGACTGACTGGTGGCAATAAATCTACCTTGTAGTCTGGGTAAAGTTGGTAGAGCAGATAATCTGTGCCAGCCTTTCCCATGTGTGTGTGTGTGTGTGTGTGTGTGTGTGTGTGTGTGTGTGTGTGTGTGTGTGTGTGTGTGTGTGTGTGTGTGTGTGTGAAAATTAAATCTCAGAGAGTGTGTGTGTGTGTCATCTACTTGGGGCAGGGACATGAAGCACTGATTTCACAGTGCCAGTGAGAAGCCTTATTGGGGACCTGGGGAGAGACAGAGACACACAGACCCTGGGCTGATTGTGTAATCTGTGTGCTCTTAAGAGAAATTGTGCTTGATGCAGAGAGGTATGCATCTGGAAATACTGAGTCTATCCATTTGCATTCCAAGTGCACATCCATCTCCAGTATTGGTGGTGAGGATTCGGGCTCTGATTACTGGCTCAGAGTGGAGACATCAACACAGAACAAGGAAAACAACAAAAAAAAGTCAATGTTGCATGATTCATTTAGAAAAGAAAAGAAATACTAATATGTAAAAAATCTAAAACGTTTAATTATATCTACATATCCTGTCTAGTTTTATAGTTAGTTACTTCAGGAAACCATTGACGAGCCAAGCAAAATCACCTAAGAGCATCAGTTGGTTAACTGATTTGTTCAGAGTCACAGTAGGCAAATAGAGACAGAGAGAATCAAACTCTGGATTACAAAAAGCATCTTGTGAGCAGCTCATGGCCTTC
The DNA here is from genome assembly GCF_019279795.1 of Protopterus annectens. Classification (NCBI taxonomy): domain Eukaryota; kingdom Metazoa; phylum Chordata; order Ceratodontiformes; family Protopteridae; genus Protopterus; species Protopterus annectens. The sequence continues at coordinate 1,311,795,492 of NC_056747.1, read as the reverse complement.
TGTATTAATTGCCAGATGTAATAAGTGCTTTGAGCCTGTAGGCCTTAAGCTTATGTACCTGTGCTTCAGGGTCTAGTGCCCAAGCAATATGCCACAAGAGCTCCACCCACCAAAAAAAGCAGCTCATATACGTCTTTCCTACAATAACATTACCGATGCTATATTCCATATAAAAAGAAAGCACCCACCCCTAATCATGGTACTGTTGGGGAATCAAACCCACTGCATTATTACATGCAATTTGAATGGCAAAGCATTAACTTATCATTCTACTTACATAATTGAGCTTTTCGAAAACTCCAGAAATACACTGTCTGCATCAGCAATGCCTCATAGCATACACTCAACTCCTTGGCTTTTACTTCCCTTCAAATATATAATATTAGACAATATTCACCTAACAATACTGCTCAATCACAATCAAACTTTTAAAATATCTGTTCCCTCCGACAGCCCAACTGGCCCCCATTCACTTAAGCAGTAGTAAAAAGAAAGGAGGTATCATAAGGCATAATAAAGTAATCACATTATTCATATCAAGAGAGAAAGAATTCAACCTAGGCTGTTTACAAAAAGTGGAACCACGTGCACGTATGTACAGTGCAAGCCTTCACTTGTATAAGTTCTACTGTTTTTACCTTGGCAACTTGCAAATGAAAAGTACATTTTTGTAGTTTATAATTAGTTGCATATTAAATAGTAGGCTCAGAGGTTTACACCAATTTGAACTTTTATTTTAGTCATGCAGATGGTAGGTACACAATTGTGTATTATCAATGATTACATAACTCATAAAAGAAACAGAAGTATTAAATTGTTTTAAATGTTTAACAGGAATAATAACTTACATAGGTTCATAGGTTCATAGGTTAGTACTAGGCTATCAGCTCTAGGGCCTATACAAGCCTAGCCATAACAATTCCCTGGCTATTTCTTCCCACAGTATTTACTTCCATGGACCCCTGTCTAGCAGGGCGACTGACAAGGATGTTAGTTTGAGAAGTATGGTCAGGTTATCTCCCTATTGGCCTGTGAGATTGAAGATGGCCAGTTTAAAATAAATCTCACAGTAACTTCCACCTCTGTGAGGCATTGTTGCTGTATTATAACATGCAGCATATCATCAAAGCAATCAAATAAATGACTTTATTGGCTGAATAAACATTCTAAATGTGACCATTTTTACATTTTATAACCATCTACAGATGACAGAAAACAAAAAAAAACACTTTCAAATGCATAGCAGGGTTTACTATCTATGTGTTCAACAACTGTGAAAACAAAACCTAAAGCTTATGAAAAACACAATGTTAGAAAAGATACAGTGAAAATACAGGTACTAAGGTTAACAGGTTGGAACATGTGGCTTTTGTTAACACACATTCTCCATATTAGGCCCTGGGCAGAAAATGTTTGAACCATGTCCCAAGTTTTCTACTCCTGTCAAAAATGGAAAACATTCATACTTTTGAGTAAAAAAGAAAAATGTCACTGACCAGATTAAATAATACAATTAAAAACTATGGAACTTACAATAAACACTAAAAAGAAAGTTCTTCACCAAAATACTGACTGGGACTTAATGACAAAACTGTACCATATGCATCTACACCAGTACCTCACAGACCATAGTATAATCCCACTAATCCATAGTGGGGAGGGGGTCATGGTGATGTTTTCTACCTTCTAGCCTAAACATTCGGTCCATTAATCTTCACTGCTGGGACTAGATCTGGGCAAGTAGTTGGAAATTGCACCATGAACTAAGAAGAGTGCAGTACAATGCAAATGACCTTTCTGTATTGCTTAAATGAGGGGGCCCACATCACTGGGCCAGATTTATGGCATATTAATTTAATGGACAGTCTAGAATTATGGCTCAAGTACTTCAGTGGCCATTTCCTACCATAAGAGCACACCTTGTTTCAGGCTTGAAGTGCAGAGATGGGGTCTGTTAGGTTTCATGGTTGTCCCTTAGTAGCAGCTCCTGTCTTTGCTGCAGTGCTGCACAGCATTCTTATGTATCACTGGGTAATGCCATTTAAAGCCATGCACCCAGATTCAGCAAGCAGCCATGAAAGAATAAGTTATTTCTGCATGGCAGGGATCATTCCTGTTCAGCATGGCAGTATGCCATGCATATGTACGAAGGTGCGCTGCCATGCTCTAAAACTGACACAGTTCCATGTATGAGCACAGGGGAGGTGTCTGAGAGCAGAGGTCTCACAATACATATGTCCCTTGCACTCCAGAATTGCCTATCGGTAATTTAAAATGAGTGAGAATGCTTGTAGCACCCCCAATCCATCAGGATAAGAAATCTGGTCAAAGGCATAAGGGACAATTGTTCCTGTCAAGGCAAAAGTTAATAGAATAACACAGTTAGCATAAGCACATAGTGGACACCTCCCAGCCTGTCAGAGTAAGGAATGTGGACAAAGCCAAAAGGGACAATCATCCCACAAAGCAGAACGTTGATAGAATAACAGGTTCAGCATTAGCAGGGATATTCTGAAGGGTACAAATAAAACAACACAACAAATCATTTTTTTAAACATGCAATAAAGTTTAAGCATAGCTGCATGGGTGTGTCCCCATTGCTTAGCTACGCTTAGTCCAGCTTAAACAGCATAAGAAATTAAATATCAAGAGCAACATCAAATGTATACAATAGTGTAGTGGATAGAGCGTATGCTTGGCAAACAGCCATTCCTGGTTCAGTTCCCATTGTTACCATTTGGCATTTTACATGTAAAAGCAATACATAAACATTTTTTTATAATTAGCTACTAAATAACATATATTTGTTAACCACAGTACTGTAGTAGGTCCAGATGTGAGGTGTCAGTTTAATTCAGTTGTGAAACCCCCATATAAACACAAGTGACACATGAATAAATGCAATGAAAGCACATTGGCAGATGTCAGGAACAGTAAACAAATTTATAATATGTAATGAATGGTGAATCAATCCCATACAGCAGTCTATAAGATAAAAAATTAAGCAATGCTAAGCATTGCACAGCTCTGCTTGCCAGGTGTAAGCATTGTATAAATATGACTGCTAAGCAATGAGTAGCCCAGCTAAGTGGATTTGCCCATTGGTAAACAGTGCTGAACCTGTTCCTTTAAGCACTGCTAACCTTAGCTAAGCAGGTTTGCCTGTAGCTTAGCTCAGCATATTCAAAATCATCCATTCACAGAAAAGGGTGGAAAATCAGCTGTATTTAAACACAGCAGGCAGGAATATAGCTCATAACTGGTTGCAGATTCCCACTGTAGGCAGTATGGCAGGTGTTGGTGAGGGCATGTGCTTCTGGGCACAGCACAGGGGCATACAGGAGTCTGAGGTTATGGTAGGACTCCTGGTAAATAACCATGATGAGAGACTGCTGCAGTGCCAGTACCAGGGCTCGCAATATAAAGCGGAAGCCTGGGACCGTCTCGCCTGTGATCTCACCAGTGCCACTGGTATCCCTCGGACTGGTGAGCAGGTCCAGCACCACTATGCTGACTTGAAGCGGAGGAAGAGTGAGCTCTTGGACAAGTGGGTCCAAGAAACAAGGCAGGAGTGATGTCCCAGCAGTGTGTAAGTATTCATATCAATAACTGTTTACCAAAGTCCAGCCTGTGTATGTGATGGATAGGTATGGCTAAATGTTTCTCTATTCCCTTTATAGCTGCAGCTGTGTTGCGAGGCTGTTGAGTAACAATCTTGATTGTAGTAGTCATACCAAATAAATATAAAGTAGTAGAAAGTCACCAGGCAGTATAAAAACTGTGTATGGGTTGTACTGAATAAACCAGACAATATGACAGTAATAGTCCCATATAGGTGATATTTCAATAAAACTGTAACTGCCTGGCAATAAAGTTCTAAATCCTGGACTGGTTGTGTTTACTCTGGTATTGTATGGCATTTAGTGTTGCAGTCTCTGAATAGTAATGTTGTGTTAACCACCATTACCCACACTGTGCTACATAGAAAAACATGTCTAGGAATGTCTGTATGAGACTTTTGTAAGTACAAGGTCTGATTGTACAACCAAGAGAGACATAGGCAGAAAACACTGAAGGAACAGATAGAAGTTTCTAAATAGCTCACTCTGATGAAACTCAAATTGATGTACTTTAGCACACACAGCCATGATTCAAATCCTGGGAGTGGTAGTAAGTTGTATGCATAATCATACCTCTTAACTGTAAAGATTTTCACAGAATGTCCAGATAATTGGCTCATATTTTTGGCCTGTTCCTTTGTCTCCCTGGCAAATCACTGGGATGATCTCAGAATTGTAGTCACTAAATAATGACATACATGTGATTTTCAGACCACAAATCCTCCAGAAAACGTATACTAAAACAAATCCTGTTACTCTCCAAGTTTATAAGAGCAATATTCAAAATATGTCCCTATTTGTAACCCCATGTTGTCAAGCTTTGTCCAGAGAGTGTGCATTAAGAGATTGAGAGGTATATACATAATATTAACTAGGAATCTGGGAATATGTGTAGAAACAGTCAGGTAGTGTTAATAAACATTCCCTCCACAGGTCTGCCAGGTAAAAGAAGTAGAATTTAGCTATAAGACAGCTGAAGTATACACTGTGTACAAACATACCACTGCCCAAACCAAGGCAATAGGGTATTGTAATAATACCTCTAGAGTAACAATTAGAGCAATGATCATTAAAGTTGTGAGTACTGCAAGGATATATAAGTTGTTAATTGACATCTCTACCCCCCCCCCACCACCACCACCATATCTGCAACAATAATCTAAACACAGAAATCAATGGGTATGTTTACACTAAACCTATTGTTGGGACATATGTCTTATTGCTCAACAAATATTGAAATGTGTTTTTATTAACGTTCCATGTTGAAATACTATCATTGGTGGCCTGTTGCTATCAATGTAACCTGCATGCTGGTGTAATGGCCACTGTGGTTCCATATATGCATGTGTTCTGTTTGCTATGCAACTGTTCCATATATGGTGTTTTGGGCTAATGGGAATATCTAGGCATGCTGTTATAACTAATCCTGGATTGTGTTGACTATTACTAACCCGCATATGTTCTAAAACTGCAACACCATAGCACTTTTGGGAAGGCAGGTCCCAGCAGACCCACCTCTCTCACCTCATCTGGCCATGGCACCATGCCCCAGCACATCTGGGATCCACCCCGGGACCTCCTCGTCCACTGGTGCAGCACCACCTTCAGGTGGAACCACCTCAGAGTATGTGGCTCATCCCCCCTGGGAGCGGGTGCAGACAGGATCCTGTCATCCGAAGTCAGGTCCAGGGATTGGTGCGTAGTGAGCTCCGAAGGGAGTTTAGAGATCTGCTATGCCAGCTTGAGGGCCGCATGGTGCAATTAGAGGGTCAGCCTGCCCCTCCTGCTCAGTCTGCAGCACAGCCCCTTTTAGGGCCTTAGGGCCGTGAAGGTGTAGTGGTGACTGCCCATGGGTGGGGACATCAGTCCCACTCTTTCCATTTGGGGGCTCATGGGCTTCTGATTTCCAAACACCCCTCCCTGTCCAAGATGTTTACCCCCCACATGTCATATACTGCCCTTGTATGCTGTCTTGTCTGTCTTGCTACCCAAACTTCTTCCCCAAATATACTTACTATCCTTCCCCAACATCCCACTCTCACCTTTAAAAATAGAGCAATCTGTTCCCCCTCCATTTTGCACAAATGTCCACTGGACACATCTAATATTGGTCTAATTGGCTTCACAACCACATTATTGTTGTCCTCACTCCTCTCTTGTGAGTTTGAGTGTCCAAATATACCTCCAAATATAGTATATATGCACAGCTGTTGCTGTAGAAGAAATGGACAGCTATGGACCTTCCCTACAACCATCATGCACATCCCTGGCTACTTTCCCTATTGTCTTTTCCTCTTTGTGCCCTCTTTTTCACCATTTTCCTATCACCCCTTTTTTCTTTTCTTTTAAAGAAATTAGCACGGAGGTAAGTGGGAGTAAGCTCTTGTAAGTAGTAGTAAGTAGGATTAAGCCTATTTGCATGGCACTAAGCAATGCCTACACAGATTAAGCACTTTTCAGGCTGTCTGTAAGCATATTTAACCAGAAGTTAGCATTGGTGTGTGTGTGTGTGTGTGTGTGTGTGTGTGAAATATATATATATATATATATATATATTGTTTTGCCTTGCAACAAGATAACCAACAGTTGCAAATATATATATATATATATATATATATATACACACACACACACACACACACAATATATATATATATAGTCACAATGTAAATTTATTGGTTACATAATAATGCTTAACTTAAAACATCACTATCACACTGACAAACAGAACTGTGTGCAAGACAGCAAGCACTAGCCCATCACTGTTCCCATGGTGAAGCATATGAAAATGTACAGCCATATACCTTAATGTTTCTTATTACTGATATCCCTCACATGTTGTAACAGCCTAGGTTAAAAACATTTAATACCCCTCCTCCATAAAATGCCTTACAAGGGCATATAACAGTGTTCTCCATACACTGACCTCTGGACTGTACAGGGTCACATGTGTTTTGTCCAGCTGTAGTCCTCATATATATATGGACCCTACCCCACAACCTTTGTGGGAGTCCACAATATCACTGGAATAATAGCAGGAATGTCATCACTAAACAATGATAGACCATTACCTATCAACCTCTTATTGCATGACACCTGGACAAAACCTGGTATATAGGTGGAGGACAGAGGCTGAAACACAGGGCCATATTTTAAATATTGCTGTTACACACTGTGAATGTTACTGGTGTTACAGGATTGGTTGCAACATACCCTTACTCAAGAATATGAAGTCAGAAACACAAATGGATGTTGCCATGTACTGATAGCAGTCAGCAGAGAAAATGCCACTGATATGTCAAGGACAAGACCTGTGTGGGGAACAGGCAAAACTTAACATCCAATCTTCTGGCAATCATGTGGATAGGCCCACAGTTGAGAGCTATGCAGACAGACTGCACTCCATGCGAAACTAGCTTGTACACACAAACCCTGTAAAACTAGCAGTATCCCATGCATATAACAGAAATACTCACACACTGTCCCTAGGTCTGGAACCTTATACAAACATGTAGTTGGTCTGTGTCCACAAGTCCTGTTGTAAGAGGTATAGCTACCTGCTGTCTGTAACACCGCTGTCCACACACAGGAAGGATGTCTTCCATACAGGAAAGGTAAAGGGACAACACCCACATGATGTAGTTATAGTAGTGGGTTGCTATGACACTGGCTATTGGAAGACTTACACAGCTGCCTGTATGCAATTAGCAAGTGGGGAACAGCCATTGATGAAAAAAACATAAACAAAATCTCAAATTACGAAATAGGAAGACATCCTGTACACAGAAGGAACCTGAAGATAAACCAGGTATGTGCAACATGTAGGCATGTAACTGAATGAAGTAATTGGTCTGTAAAAATGGGATAGATAATTATGAAAGATGTATATGTGCAATCAATACTTGTTGTAATGATGTCCTGCTGAACAAATGCTATGGATATAGCATCTGGCTCTGTCTGCAGTGGGCCATACCTGTCAACTGTGCAGATCTGCACAGAATGTCAAAATTTAGCCATCATAGTGTTTGTTCTCTTCCTCCAAACATCTATATTACTCTGGAAAAATAGCTGAAGGTGGAAGTAATGAAGTCATGACAGACACATGAATTTCAGACCCCACCACCTTCAGAACAGTCATGGTAATGTGAAATGTATCATGCACAAAATTAATAGATTTGTAACAGGCATATATACGATCTGTCCTTATATATCCCCCCAATGTTAGGCTTTGTCCACATGTGATGTTCTAAGAGGTGAATAGGTTGGGTCACAGCTGAGGAGCCTGACACACCCTGGGAAAGGACAGCTCACATATGGCAACCACTAGAGAGTCTGTCAAACAGTCATGTCTGTTCCACTGCTAGGCCAGTTAATGGGATGTTGCCCATATCCATATGTTACCTGTGAATATGAGTATTCTACATGTTTCTATTGTAAATCTGGGATACCTATATAGGGCATGAGCCTAGTAAAGCACTGTTGCATATGTGTGTGTTCAACTGTATGTGATACATTGAATTAATAACATTCAACTGTACAGTGTTCTTCTGGACAATGTTCACAGTTGTGACAGATATCTGTAGTCACTTACACATATACTTGTGTTATGGCAGCTATATTGATACGTTATCAAAATTGACTTCCCTGTTTTGTCACCCACTGAGGTGGACCAATAACCAGACATACTGGTATAACAGGTTGAGATGTATGATTGAGCTGCAAGACTGTAAATACAGTGTGCTATAATGACATAGAACACAAACGTGTACCAGGTATCCCCTGAGCATGTGTATGTATGCGTATGTTCAGCTGAAAGGCACAAAAGTAATAACATGGGTCACAAGCAGTCCAGAAAATAGGATGTGCATGTTGTACATGTGTGTAATATCACTGTCACTGCATACAACAAAATAAAATGTGTACTGCTACTGATTGTTGCATTGCCATGACACTGATATGGGTACTACAGTGGGCATGCTTATCACGTAGTAATCAAAGAAGTGTACAACTGTGTTATGACCGAATGTCTACCACTAACAACTATATCAACACCCATATACACTGGATATCAAAGTGCACACACCCCTGTTTGAATGCCAGGTCTGTATGCTATATGCCAGTGAGACCACAGGAAGTCATCTTCAAATGTTTCTCACCTCAAATGTGACCCATAACCTGTAAAATTCTATTTAAAAAGAAACAAAGCTGTTTCGTGGAAGGTGAGCAACCATTGCCAAGTAAAGATGTGATATGACGTTAGAGTACAAAACAAGACAAATGGATGCTGTAATCATCTCAGTAGGTGTTTACACAACATACCAGTGTAAGGGTGTTCACACACATTTAACTGGCTTACTGTACTGAGTATTACTTTCCATATGCTAGAGGAACAGGTTCATAACCCGGATACTGCACATGCTATGCAACAGACTTCCCATTCATGTCAAGCAGAGCACCTCACTGGCCCACTTCAAGAAAAATCTTGATGAGTGGATGGGAAATAGAAAATTCACCACAGGGATCACTCCAGTGGCTTTACTCGACAGATGCACTGGGAACTAAGGTCAGGTGGCACAATGCCAGGTTAATCCCATGGGCTAGGCTTGTAAAGGCTCCAGGGCCATTAGCATAATACACACCTATGAACCTATATGTTTCCATATGACAGGTTGTTATGTTCCCTATTGAAGTGAACAGGCTATAGGACACATCACAAGTGGGGATTGTGTTGACATGTGCTTTTGTTGGGTCATGTTCCAACTGCACAAGAATCATGCATTGTACCAGGGCTGTGTACACTTCATATCCACTGTAGCTATATGGAATCAGCAGTAGCTTACCTGTACAACCATCCTCCACCAATAGAGTATTACTAGGCTAACTGCCTTTGTAGGCCATTTTGAACCCAGCCAATTTCCTTGTGTGAGACTCAAACCCTGCACCTTGTATCTATAAGGTAAACACCTTAACAATTATGCCATCCTCCCACTGCCATGATAGCATAATCCCCCTTGGTGGACACCACCAAGAAACAAAGCACATAATATGTTGCTATAGTGGCTGTACAGGGACACATAGGTGCAGACCACAACTTGGAAACAAGTACACCTCTATCTGAGCAAGCATGTAGGTTCACAGGAGACCTCCTGTAAGGCTGACTATGACTAAAAATCAGACATATGCAAACCACCAAGGCCAATTGCAACCATGTCTACACATATGTAAGCAGTATCAGAGCCAGTAACACAAGTCAACCTGTACTGGGGGTAAAGCACACCTTATACACACATGCCATGGATACAGGCAACCTGCATCAGACAGGATAGGTGGGAAGAGTGGCACCCTGTCCACAACAGTAGTACAGGGGGACATGCAAATCACTCACACTCCTGCCCACATCAGTGGTGAGCATGGACATAATGCCAACTGATGGCAACAACAGCAAGTCTCCATGGGGCATGAGAACATCACATGTTGCCTATGCTCACAGTCCCATCACACACTACAGTCAAACAGATTCATGCCACCATCCACACACCATCCACATGGAAGATGGTCACTGTCATTCCTCTACACAGAAATGAATGGGGTGTAGTGGATTATGCCATTAAGTGTCCAACATTGGGGGAACTGGATAGGTCAGGGCCAGAAGTGTAATGCAAGATGTACAAGCCATGATAGCTTCCTGTGTTATGGTATAGTTTGGATTATTTGCAAGTAATACCCACAGTGGTGCACATGGACAACTGTATAAGGTCCTCTGACCTTCTTTCCTGTTTATGTCTTCCAGGTACAATGTCCCAGGAATTCCTGCCCACATACACACCCCTGGAAAATGATACTATAATCCAGTTCCTCATAGTCCATCATGCCATCCTCTTCTGGCACAGGGCTCAGGATCTGCAGGAGAGGACCACCTTGTTGAACAAGCTCATTCACAGGGTAAATGATGTCAGCCTGCACAACTGCAATTATGAGCAGGTACAGCATCACTACATAGATTTGATCTGCCACGCCCTTCAGCATGTCGCTGCAGTTAGGAGGGACTAGCTAGCCACAGGTGGGGGTCATGCCATCCAGCCCCCACTGGCACATGCTGAGGAGCTCCTCACCAACCTTGGGGCACCTGCCCACCAGCCAAGCCAACAAGCTGAAGACAGCATTGTGGAGGTGAGTGCCACCCACACAATGGGCAAGGAACATGCAGGTAAGGCCCCAGGGAACATTACTAGACCACTGTTGCTTATCCATTTTCATCTGTAAAGTATCTGCATGCATATGTCAGATAAGATAGTCTGTTGCTGCAGTGTAGTAATGAACAGATGTGCATAATCTCTAGTATTATGGGTTTGTACTGTTGATGTGCTGAAATGCTGCTCCCACCCTGTACCAGTGCCACAGGTGTGGCTAATGACATTACATCTCACACAACTATTTAGGTCCTTCTGGTGTACAACTGGGGCAGCAGCCTGTAGCTGGTGAGTATGGAGTTGTTTTGTTCAGGTTTGCCAATACACCAGCCATGTTATGGCCATGCTGTTTGCCATGTACACATTTAACACACCTACCCATAATGCATGCTGTACATGTTCACTAATTGTTGCTGTTAACTTCACTGCATCACAGTGGTCACCATGGTGGCATATCTGAAAGGTATGTAAGAGTCCTGCAGTATGCCTAACAACCTGTCAGTGCAAGATGTGTTGACAGAGATGAACATAATGGTGGGACAAATGGCCTACAGTAGGGACATGTCTGAAACATTACCCTTATACAGTGGCTACAACAGTGTATACACCGCTATTACAATGGCAACTGTTCCTGACCTAAACAACGGCAAATCACAATACCATATTCCACACCTTTTACAACCTGTAATGTGATCCTAACATGAGCAATGAATGTGTAATATGGAATCCTATGTTGGAACAACAAATATGGGGAATACATACCTTAACAAACATCGGAAGAATATGTCTGCACACACTCCAAATAACATATTGTGGAAGCAGCTTGTGATGTACTGACAGCATTCACTCTTCTTGAATACACACCTTTCAACAAGTACAGGGTCTCAATGTCACACCAAGTAATGGTCTGCTCTCCAAGAAGTATGTCCATGACATTTTCCCACTCACCTGCAACAGAGGCAGCTGTGGCTTGCACACGTCTTACAAACCATGAAATTGATCCCATATCTGAAAGGTATCACTCAGGAGCAGGAAAAGTAGCCTTACCTCACCATTGCATATACCATGGCAAACAGTGCAGACAGTCATGTATGTGAGTATGACATATGGGACAACATTGATGTAGAAAATAAACTGATGCCCATCCAAAACAGATGACAACACATGTTGCAAACTGATCATGGAGGCTGCCCAGAAACATACAGCAACACTAAGAGACTTGTAGGAATGTAAAGCAAGTACTGCCTGTGCAGTACCTATGTCGACAATTGCCTGGAATCTGCATAATTGTGGCCTATGGGTTAGGGTAATCAGACAGAAGAGTTGTTCTACAGGAAACATCATCCAGGACTCTCTACAGCTAGCATATGCATAACATCAAGTATCCCAAAGGCATGTGTTGCAATATGTAATGGTGTCATGAGACCAAGGCTGAAACTTACAGGCAGTATTCATAAAGATAGATGTAGAGCACAAGCAACACCTCACTCCACATCAGGGCCACCATCCCCATTTTTACCTTGCTGGTGCCAGTATACACCTTTAGGTTTGTTGTTCATTAGCAGGAACTAGGCCAGTAAACATGGCGTTCGGAATTTGGAACACTGCAAAATAACACTCATGCATGGCCCATAGTTGTCAAGCATCTGCAATAAGGCTGAGAATGGGGAAGAATGTCATCCTGAAACACAACAGTGAACTGAAGCATACATCCAAAGCTCACTAAGAATGGCTGTATCTGAACACAGTCAAGGTCATGAATTGTGCCAAAAATAACCCTGACTCCACAGCAATGGTGAAGGCACTGTGTGACCTCCAAAGGTTGTGCACATGAGCTGACCTTGCAATCCGGCAGAGTTGGGGGACATTTGTAGGGTGCAGTGACCAAATAATGGCAAGTGAAGATGTGCCATGATAATATACCCCTTCCAGGAATAGTGACTGCTGTAGTTCACTTAACAGGTGCTGCAACAAACCATTGCATTAAGGGCGTGCACACTTATGCAACCCACATATTGTATGCATCTCATTTAGCATCTGCACGACTAACACATTTGTTTGATACTGCACTGAATTGCACATGTCATATGTCACATATCAGGTGTATATAATGTTAACATATGCAGTATTGTGGCCCCATTGCATATCATGGAAGATGCTGGCATGTCAACAAGGGTGTGTACACTCCTCATATCCACATTAAGATTTGAAAGTTGTCAGTGTAATTGGATTTTATTGCTCATACATGCACTGCTGATAATGAGATCTGAAAATAAGAGGTCAGGCATTAACTATTGACATCAGTCCTCATATCATCCCAGGTATGTGTCAGACAACACATAGGGGCTGTGAGCAACAGAGCAAATATAACTGCCACACATATACACATTCAGCAATGGTGTCTACACTCATGAGGTATGGTGCACAGTACATGCTAGTGTGCTGTACAGATGCACAGCAATGCTGTGTACATGGGTTCAATGTGTTCCAGGGGAAGGGGCATCACCTACTAACACAACTCATGCATCACAGAGATGTATAATGTTGGTAGCAACGATTGAGTATGGCTGTAGTGCATGCTGTTGAGTGCCATATGTTATGCATGTTGACTGTTGGGTAATGAGAGGTCTGTGCAATATCTTTGTGCCACCTCACCTGTAAGTGTGTGTGTGTGTGTGTGTGTGTGTGTGTGTGTGTGTGTGTGTGTGTGTGTGTGTGTGTGTGTGTGTGTGTGTGTGTGTGTGTGTGTGTGTGTGTGGGTGTGTGTGTGTGTGTGTGTGTGTGTGTGTGTGTGTGTGTGTGTGTGTGTGTGTGTGTGTGTGTGTGTGTAAAGGTAAACCATAATGTACACGTCTTAAATTACATTTTTTGTTTGCCCCTCACAGGTGACGAGGTGGGCAAGGGGTGAGGTGGGTAAGGGTCCCTCCTGCAAGCAAACTGATGTTAGTGTCCATACAGACTCTGACAATGATGATAGGCATGGTGAGGCACAGGCAGCGTTGTCAGGGGATGAAGCTGTACCATTGGTTGACATCCCACTATTATCCACCCCCATCTCCGCACACAGTCTCAATGCCTATACATAACCCATCACCAGTGGCCACAGATGAGAGACAGTTGGCAGGTGGTGGCATGGGACAGGACAGTGTGGGGACTATGGCAAGTGTGTCTGTACATAACAGCAATAGCCAGATGACCGATGAGGTACCACACAGACAGATGTGCAAGGGTGCTCATAGGAGGGCTGCTGGCCATCATGCCCCTGGCAGAAGTGACACAGCAGGTGTCACCAGATGCATGTTTTGGGCAATCATGGAGGCACAGACATGTATGGAAGATTACACCAGACAGAGTCTGAGGCTCCAGAGGACTACTCGTTCTGCTGTACTTGACAACATAAGTAATCTTGCAGGTGCCCACCATTATTTTGCAGAGGTCCTGGGTAGACGGTTGAGTGAGATGGTGGCAATCTTTTACCGTGTGGTGTCTGTGGTAGAGCATGTGATGGGAGTAGGGTGGTGGCCACGTGGATGTAGGTCAACAACACCAACAGGTGGAGGTCTACGTGGACGAGAAACAACTCACAGCTGCTCCCATAGTGGCAGTACCAGCACCAGCACTGCAGGGGGTGCTGTCAACACCACAATGCAGCAGGCCATGTGCACATGGTCTTGGCTGGTCCCAACATGGACACGGATCCAGTGGACAATTTTCATCATCAGGGTAGAGTGCCATATCTGGGACTCTGCCTGGTAGTGCACGTGAAACCCCTAGCAGGCACAGTTCGCATGTCTGTGACCAGACTCAGTGAACTGTACATGCTGCCATGTATGGTCTGCAGCTGTCCAACAAAACCCTGTATAGAGCAGCCACATGGCAGACATGTAGGCATACATACACACACACTTCACCAACACAGCTAGGGCACCTCCATACCTACACACATCATATCTGCACAGTCCATTTAATAAAGAACCTCCTAACCTACACACATGGTGTCAACCAAATGGCTCAGCCTAGGCCTCTGGCAAACCCGCAACACATGCTGTGCATATGATGATACCTGTGCCACATCCCTGTCATCCATACCATCGATGCCGGGACATGCTCATATGGTTCTGATGTAGAGGGTGAATGTCCTAGGGTTTAGCAATGTAATGCTGTTTAATGTGTTTTCAGCTGAAATGCTTACACATCAGGGTGTGTAGCTGTCCAGCCATGATGCATTATAGCTGTTATTAACACTGAATGAATGTGGTCCCCATAATGTATTCTGTTTGTATTCTAGGTGTCTGTAAGCAGGATGTTGTTCTGCTGTCCTGTCCTACAAGGGGTGTAGCACTGTGGTGACACATTGACTGTGTCATATCTTGGGTACAGATGAATACAGGTAACAGGTCTGTATAACAGTTGCTGCATGTGCCACATGGCTGATAGGTCTGAGGGGTGTATACAAGTGAGTGCATGGTGGCTGATGTCAGCAGCTCTTCTACAGTGGACAATTGTAAGTGTACTGGGTGGCACACACCAAATGTCTGTGACTAACACACACACACACACAGAGGCTTTGGTGTTGATCCAATACACAGAGAATACTGTTCACATGGATGTACTTCATTTTGCAGTGAAATCATGTTGGCCTATGTAATTCCACCCAGACCAAATTGCCAAAACATCACATCAGGAAGTAATCAGCTTGCCAGTTTAATGTCATTGACAATGGTACTGATAGGGTATATGTCCTCTTCCCCAATGTAATGCAATCCTGGAGTTGGTAAACATAGGTGTGCTGGTGTGGGTGGCACAGTCTCCCCACTTTGGAGGGTGTGGGGTGGTGTAGAACCACACATAGTGTGATCAACAACTACTTAACCTGTTAACATAAACTGTACAGTATAACAGCACACTAAGTGGGGGGGATACCCACAACAATATCCTCAATGTTGGTGGCTGTGGCCACAACAACCACACCCATGTATATATACCAACTCCTGTATCGCTTTACAGCTGTACAGTGGGTAAGAGGGCTTTTACACATCCACTACTAGTTTTGCTTGAATGTATTTCCACAAGATGATTACTTTGAAATGTTACCTTTAGCCAGTTAGTTCTCAGACAAATGATCTCTTGGGACATATCTTTTCTGCAAACTGAAGTAGATCCCCTCACATATACACACACACACACACACACACACACACACACACACACACACACACACACACACACACACACACACACACACTTACTTGGCAACACTGAGAGTAGAACCCCTACGTAAGGTACTTATTGCTACTAATGTGTTTGGCTTTAATTGCACACACCTCAGAGCTTTTAGGGTGAGGTGTGTCCAGATGTTTCTTGTTAAGTGAAGAACATCACCAGGCCTTGTACAGTATGGTAATGGGGGATGTACTGGGTGTTAATGAACAATACATAGTATGACATAATATCATATACACATTGACAAACACATACAGTCATAGACACATTTGACAGACCTGGGTTTAGCAGTGCTAACTACCTTGTCAGTGAGTCCATTCTGTTACAGAGATTTTGCACATGCTTCATTGTGTTGGATAGTGTAATCAGTTACCTGTATGGTTGATGGTGACAGCGGTCCTCATACAGTGGACCTTGAGACATGTACTGGGGGTACCATGCTGTAAAGACAGTATAGCCAGCAACCACATCCCATATTGGATATTGAACTCACTGAAACCCATGATAATGCTTTGACATACCCACAATCACCAGGACTGCAATTCAACCCCTTGTCTATCTAATCAGTGCTACTACAGGGATATGCATTTATTGCACATGCTACAGGGATAGTAGGGTGAGGGTTTGTCATGACTCTCCTAATGTCAGCGACATCACTATTCCTTATAATGTATGGCAAGGTTTATTGTATTTGGAGAATTTGGCCTCAGAAAGCTGTCTCCTGCAAATATGCATACTCACACACACATATACACACTTGCCAGGACTCAGAGGGTAACCCACGCCTATCTACCCATTTGTAAAACAGTGTTATGCTGGTACTGCAAGCTCCATAGGGCGAAGAGTGTAACAAGGTACATTTAACATCAATTTCAGCAGCAGCCATTTCTAAGTATGGCAATGGGGATGTAGTGGGTGAGAAGGCCCTCAGAGTATTGTCAACTACAAGTTTACAAACACACAGACACTGTTAATCTCAGTAATGCACACTGACACATTTGTCAGTACTGGACTCCATAGGTGCAGGTGTTCCTAGGTGTGTACCAGGCTAATGTACATGGAGAGATGAGAAGAGTAGGGCATGTGGGTACACTGGTATCATGCCACTTGACATTTGTCAGCAGGCCATCTATCAACCGATGCCACTTGAGTGATCCCCAGGGTGACAGTTAAATTCAACATCCAATCATCTGGTTTTCTAAGGCAGAGGGAGAGTGAGGTGCTCTAGCTGACATGTATGCAACATATATTTTATAACATGGCCAGTGTCTGGGTTATAGACCTGTACCCAAGTATGTTCTGTTGACTGTGGTAGTCTGGTTGAGGTATCCATGGCATGTGATGCATACAGGGTGGGGTTTCCTAGCTGTGGCATTCATGACACAGCTGGACAAACATGTCAGCGTCAGTCGGTCATAGATTGCCTGTAACCAACCAAGATGGATACTTGACATCTGCACATCTGTACAGAGGACAGACAGAAATTAGCTAGCCAACAGGTTATGCATTAGGATGAATGTTTTGACAGATGTCTGACACTGATAGGTATGCCATTACTACATGACAGCAGCCCTCAATGACATGTCTTAAACACATAGTAGTCTATAGTTAATATCCACATATCAGATCAATATCCAATACGTGATACGTAATAACATACACCTCACACACCAAGAACACGATAGTCAGTACGCAGAGTCCAGCTTTGCATGCAGGGGTGTATGGTTCCAGTACTACAATCTGCAATCGACTCTTACTTGGAAAAAGACTGTTAAAAGTAGCAATGTAATGATGCAATACATGCAAGTGTGACTGCATATAACCTGGGATAGTACCCATGTATGAAACACATACAAAGAGAAAAAATTGTGGTATTATCCATATATATACTCAGGTGTCCCATACAGTATACTCACACTCCTTGCTACTGTAATGACAGCACATAGAAGCATGTTATGTACATGGAATTAAATACACTTATTAAAGATGTCATTACCCTACTATTTTATCAGATGGGAATGTGATCACTGGTTACCAGGGCTGAGCAATGCTTAGCAGGTGAAAGCATTGCTTAAATGTAAATACTAAGCAGATTTGTTCACTGGTTAGCAAAGCCTACATGGTGTAAGCGCCTTTTCCTTTAACCGTACATTAGCACTGCTTACCGTCACACAACCTGCACAAACCCACTTAAAGCTGCTCAAAACTGCCTAAACCACACTGTAAACAGTCCTTGCTCTGCCTAGCAACAAAATAAAGAGTCCTTGCACCCAGGGCCCTCTAGACTATAGTCACAGCACTTAACCACTAAGCCATCTGAGCTGTACACGTACTGAATAGTAATAAACAACTGCTTTGACTACTACAATTGTTTACTACATGTTAGTGAAAATAGTGTTGAATTAGTCATGTTTTTATATCTAAATATACACATATCAGATTAATATGGTGGGATACATTTGAGAAGGTATATACAACACTCATTTACACATAGGGATATGTATATGTATATGTATATATATATATATATATATATATATATATATATATATATATATATATATATATATAAATGTGTGTGTGTGTGTGTGTGTGTGTGTGTAGATATATGTATACATGTAAATAAATATATATATATATATATATATATATATATATATATGCATATACATTTATATATATCCATACATATATATGTATATATATAGACATATATATATATATATATATATATATATATATATATATATATATATATATATATATGACATATGCCCAGAACATGTGGAGTCATACGTTAGCACCATAGGTCACAACCTCTTAGTGCAAGGGAATGTAATGTAAGTATTGAAGTTATAAATATAGAATGTTGCTACAGTAACAGGGGTTGTGTCAGCAGACATGTTGTGTAAAAAGTCACTTCTGATACTGACATGTACACCATCAGTTACTGACAGACATCATAAAATCATCATAGTGAAGTACCACACAAATCACAGTAATGATCCTATGGAATACAGCAGAAATCTGACCAATAAACGTGGACAGTCTGAAACAATCTGGTCAGTCCAGAGGTATACATAGAACTCCTTAGTGCAAGACGTGTGGACCAAGCCTGACAATGGAGATGTTTACAGCCATGAAAATTGGGATATCACACAAATACTGGAATAGATAAGCTCACACATTTGATGCTTTCGCACCCTCCTGTCTGTCCAAACACATATTAACCAGAGGAGCAGAGGTCCTAAGCCCACATACTTCCCACTATTTATTGTCATACATCTTCACAGCATCCCACTTATTTTTCAGAAATACACAACACGTATGGTGGCCAGGCAATAGTACATCTGACAAATATTTGGACATAACATCCCACTATGTAAATACACTGAGTTTCTAGGCATGGCAAAAAGCACTGTGCAAACTACAGGCAGACTGCCACAATACTGACCCAAGTTTCCTATGGGGAGAATACACATGTACTTGCAAATATAGCAGGTACTACAGGCATGTAACAGCATGGCGTAACAGAAACCAGTGTGAAAGTGCATACTCACAACCAATCTCAAAACAGTCACAGCCACATAATGGTAAGCCTAATTAATAGTACAGTATATGGACTGTGTGAACAAAACCATCCTCATATTTGCCACTCATACACTAACCCTACATATACTGGCCCAATTCACAGTGTAGTCTGATGCATGATTGTGGTATGGGACATGTCTCAGTCTGGCCCTGCAAACATATATGCTGATAGGGTACCAGAAACTTGAGCAACATGCAAAGTCAGATAGAACTGGACCAAGAACACTGACATCTACTACAGTCTATACACAGGCCAAGTAACATATCCACAATACACTGTCAATAATCACCATAAGTAGACAGGCCTCACTACTGTACAGACTACAACAGAATGTCCAGGTCTTGTCCTCAAACATAAGGCCTCCTATACATAACATGTCTGGCAGTCTGATATATCACTGGCTTGATAACAGGAATGATGTCAGTAAATAATGATATACTGTACATATGAATCTCTTACTACATGACATATGGACAAAGGGTGACAGACTTGGGGGACAGAGGCACAAACATAAGGCCAATATTGACATATTTCTGTAATAAACTGAGAAAAGTCCTGGTGTAACAGGGTTTATTATGACGTATCTCTTCTGAGGGATATGAAGTCAGTAACACACATGGATGTCACCATGTACTGACTGCAATCATCAGAGTATGCTACTGCATTTCTAAAGATAAGAAATGTGTGAGTAACACACCACATATAAGACTCAAACTTCTAGCCAGTCTGCAGATAGCCCTACAGGTGAGAGTTTCCTCAGCCACATAACACTGTCATGCCAGACTTTAAATCATGCAGAACAGCCATATCCACACAAACCCTGTTAAACCAATATTACTTTAAATGTAGAACAGCAATACTTACATTCTGTCCCCATGTCTGGAACATCCCCCTCCTGTTTGTTGGCCTGTCTCCACCATGTATGTTGTAAGAGGTATTTCCAACTACCATCTGTGATATTGTTTGTCAGGCACCCACATGAAGTCCTGCTCACAGTGAAGGAAAGGGGCCAACACCCACATGAAGTGCTTAGTTATAGGAGTGTTTCCATGCACTTGGCTATAGGAATGATACCACAGCTGTTCCACATACAATTAGCAAGAGGGGGACTCCAATTTGTGCACAGGCCATCAGCTGATCATGAGCATTACCTTCAAACGTCAAGCTGCTGCCTATGCAAAACAGATGTACTTTTCCACATCCACCAGAGAGGGAGAGAGAGAGGGGGAAAGATACAGAGAGAAAGTAAGAAAGGAAAGGAGTAAGAGCCAAGCGTGTTTGTGTATGATTAGTGGGCGAAGAGTGGCATCTGGGTATTATAACAGTTGCCTATATTATTTACTAATCCATACTGTCACATAGTAATTGCACATGACAGTACACATTTATGGCTGTGGATTGTCTACAACAACCTCTACAGTGTTTGAAAACTGTTGGCCTTGTAATGTGGCATTGGGACATATAGGTCCTCGATATAATGATGTAGCAAAACCCGGTCTGCAATGGATACTGTTATTACACAATCACCCCAAAACCCATACAGGATATTGATGACACACAATCAAACACACACACTTGCCAGTACTGAATTTCAAGCCCCTACCTGACTATGTATTGCTATTACAGTGTTACGCAGTTATTGCATGCACCATGGAGCTTACATGTTGGAGAGCTGTACAAATGTATCTTTGAAGGTGAGTGACATTAGCAGCAGTGGTAAAGGAGGGGTAATGGAAGTGTAGTAAGTGTGAATGTCCACAAAATCAGGTGTTAACAAAGACACACACACACACACACACACACACACACGCACACACACACATTATTACGGTTGGCAGGGTCAGGATTAGAACTCATACCTAACTAGTTTGCTACACTACAGTATTATGCAGGAATCACCAGTGCCACAGAGTTTAGAAGACTGAAACATGGCCAAAGGGTTATTTCAAGGTGGCTGACATCAGCAGGTGTGCTAAAGTAGGGCAATGGGAGGTGTAGTGAGTGTGAATGCCCTCAAAATCATTCATCTAAACACACGCACACACACACACACACACACACACACACACACACACACACACACACACACACACACACACACACACACGCACACACACACACACACACTTGCTAGTACTGAGATCCATACGTTCATTGCTTCACAGGTGTGTAGTAGGTGAATGGGCCTGAAGGGTCTACAAGGCTAGGCCAAGGGAATATCTTGGCATCAGGCCACATGACAATAGTCTTCAGTGTGGCACAGGGGTGTAGTCCCTGGAGTGGTCCCTAGGAGTGGGTTTTGTAGTCACCATCCACTCATCTGGGTTACTATTGTGGGTGGCCAGTGATGTGCACTGCTTCCCATGTATGTAATCAATATTCCATAACATGGACAGTGTCCGGGTTGTGCACATATCCCACACACATGTTCTTTGATGTGTGGAAGTGTACTTGAAGTTTCTGGGGCATGTTGTGTGGACAGATGGTTATCTTCTGATGTAGCATTCCTGACCTCATTTGTGAGACCTGGCTATGTAACTGAGGTTGTGCTTGCACCTACATTGACAGCATGATATGGGTATTCATTGGAGTTAGTGGTGTCTGTCCATACACGGCATGTGTATAAGGCATGGTATTCCCTTTTTGGGTTATGTTTGCAAACTCTACAATTGTTGCAGGCGTCCAGTAGGGAACATAGCAAAAGGGCCACTTTACACATGTATTTGCCCACTGAAGGGATGGAATCGGCTGCCATGTCCTTTTACTTGCTGGATAACACACAGTCAGGAGATGTAACACATAAAACTACTTTCTGATGTCAGTGACACTGTTGTGGTCAACAAGCATGTAATCCACTGCAATCACACCATGGTTATTATCTGTGAGGTAATATGCAGGGAACTACCAATATAGTGGTTGTTGCCTAGCCAAGTGTTTTTGTGTATGAGACGTGGGTGGAGAGTGTTTCTGAGTATTAGAAGGGTTGCCTATATTGTTCACCAATCCATAATGTCACATATAGGGCTATGGATTGTCTACACCAACCTCTCTGATGTTTGACATCTGTTGTCCTTGTAAGGTAGACATTGTGACATATACTAGGTCCTCAACATAATAATTTAGCAAAACCCACCCCATAATAGATCCTGTTATTACACAATCACAACAACCTCCACACAGGATAGTGATGACACACACTTGCCAGTACTGAGATTCAAACCCCTACCTAGCTACGTATTGCTACTATAGTGTACTTCATTTATCACACGTGCCACGGAGCTTATAAGATGGATGTTGTCCCAAGGTACTTCTAAGGTGAGGAACATCACCAGCCCTTGTAAACACTGGCATTGGGTGATGTAGTGGGTGAGAGATCCCAAAATTAATTTGACCCTACACACAAATTTACATTTGCCTGGGGTGGGGTTCAAACTTCTATCTAAAAATCTTTATGGACCATGATGTTACACATTTACCACATGCACCACTGACCTTACATAGTTTAGGGTTAACAACAGGTACTTCTAAGGTGGATGATATATGCCACTTGCCACGGATAAGATTCAAACCCATACTTATGTAGTTAATGCTACTACATTGTTCCACATTTATGGCACGCTCCATGGAGCTTACAAGTTGGAGAGCTGTGCCAAGGTATCTTTGAAGGTGACTAACATCAGCAACTGTGCTAAAGGAGGGGTAAGGGGAGAGTAGTAAGTGTAAATGTCCATAAAATCTGGTATCATCAAAGACACACACACCATCTCACACAAACAATTTCACAGGTGCCATGTCTGGGATTAGAACTCCTACCTAAATAGTATCGCAAGCACCATGGATCTTATGGGGCTGGCACTTGTCCAAAGGGTTATTTCAAGGTGACTGACATCAGCAGGCATGCTAAAGTAGGGCAATGGGAGGTGTAGTGACTGTGAATGGCCTCACAACCATTCATTACCCCCCCCCCCACACACACACACACAGCTTCATAGTTGCCATGTCTGGGATTAGAACACCTGCCTAACTAGTTTTCTGCACTACACACATATCACAAGCGTTA
The DNA here is from genome assembly GCF_019279795.1 of Protopterus annectens. NCBI lineage: Eukaryota > Metazoa > Chordata > Ceratodontiformes > Protopteridae > Protopterus > Protopterus annectens. The sequence goes on along the minus strand of NC_056747.1, from coordinate 1,311,771,807 downwards.
CACAGCTTATAGGGCTGAGACTTGGCCAGAGGGTTATTTCAAGGTGACTGACATCAGCAGGAGTGCTAACATGGGCAATAGGAAGTGCAGTGTGTGTGAATGGGCCATAAACCATTCCTCTGGAAACACACACACACTCAGTCACACACAACTTTACATTTCATAGGACTCAGTATACAAATGCTAGATGAATACTGATTTGTACTATCATGTTACACAGTTATCACAAGCACGACAGACACTATAGGGCTGAGGGCTACCAAAAGCAATATCTACAGTGATTGACATCAGCACATCATGTGATATTGGCCAATTGGATGTGTAGTGGGTGAGACAGGCCTCATGATGGAAATATCTCTGTCACTGTCTGTCTCTCTCTTCCCCACATCTCTGTGCGTGTATGTTTGACATATTATAGTGTGTTGGCCTTGGATATGTGTGAGTATTCCTATCCAATGTATGTGCAAAGCATGAACAGTGTACAATGTGGTGTGTGTGCACAGACATCTGTGACTGACAGATATGTATAGTCCTCTGTGTTGTCAGACATGGGCTTCATTTCTCTAAGCGTAGGAGCATGCCCAGTATGACCTTCTGTATTTAGTGTGTGAATCCATTCCAGGTAGGTTGTACTCCAGTCCACAGTTTGGTGTTCTACACCTACAGCTAGCACCCTGCTTCTGCAGGATATCTGTAGATAGGTTGACAATATGAAGTCACAATGGGCGAAAGATAGTGGGATACTGTAACTATTTTGTCTGCGCTGCTTGTGTTACCTGGTTGGTGTTAGCAGAGATATTCAGACATATATACTGTTTTACACTGTAATGTAGTATGTCATCAACTACTGACAGGTATACTTATTTGCTTACAGTTATTTCCTGGGAAATACAAGATGAATGAAGCTGTATCCAGTATTGTGGTCTGCAGCCTACATATTCTTCCACACTCGTGCCATTCTGGAGGGGTAGCTGCAGACACTTGCTGATGGGTCTGTGTAAATGGTCCAGCACCTTGGTACTGTGGTGGTTGAGGATCCCCTTCTTGTACATATATTGATGTAACAGAATGGCCATATCCTGCTAGGCCCATACCTCTCAGCTGTACAGATTCACCCAGGTTACCCAGAGGCAAGGCTCATATATCTGGTCAGTTCTGCTTGACATTGTGGTTTACAAGCAGGTTTGTAGCCACCCATTACTGGGTTTGCAGGCAGGGGTAGTATTGGCACACATCAGAGTTTCAGACTTCACACACTCCATGACGTCCATGCTTCTACACCCCACCACTCTGTTATTCTACCTTCTTCCTAACATTATACTAGCAATATCAGAGAAGTATCCCTATAGTTGTCCCTTCATCCCAGTGGTATTTAGGGGATGGTCCAGCTTTCATGCAGTAGGACATGGTAGGCATGCTACTGGGATTTGTCAACATGGCCTTGCATTTGTGTTCTGTTGACTGTGTTATGTTGTTAGTTGGAACCCCATGAGATAACATAGATTGGCACTACGGGTGAGGCACAGGCCTTTGACAGAGGACTGTAGGCTATTTGGTAGTGATGCAGGCCATCTGTAGCAGGCCAGTACATTCTGTCACTCCTACATTCCCAGGCTGCGAGCCACTGGATTCCCCTGAGGTGACAGGGTAAGTGTGCAAGGTGTTAATGGCAATAGTTCCTGTCCATATTAATCCATTGGTCTGGATGCTGGCAGGGTGCTGCTTACAGCTGGGGACACACCTGCATGGGACACCTCTTCAGCATGCTACATTTTGTGGGTATTCCCATACAGAAGTGGGGGTCATACTGTACTCATTCCCAACAGCAAGGATATGACCTGTGATAAACCTGTGGCTGATGGTGGGGTGAGCTGAGTGCATGTGTAATATGGAAGCTTCTTGCAGCTGAGTCACAGATATACCTGGGACATTCCTCTTATGCTGCCTTATGCGGGGACATGGGCAGTCTCTCATTACTTCATAACTGTGCCTTTTGTTGTCTGCCACTGATTGGCCAGACTACATCAGTACTCCATACTACACAGACAACTAATGTGCTGCTAACCTGTATGTACAATTCCAAAGGAGTATGCGGTTGACAGTTAGATTTTATGTACTCTGTCTAGGGTACTTCCACCTGTGAACTGTGTGTATGTCTAGGCCCACATTCATGGCATGTCCATCTTTCAGACAGTGACATTTGGACACTGAGTATGGATGACTGCTGACATGGGTATTGCTGAGAAGCATTGTGGTTGGCACTGTAGTTGTCAGAATATGGCCCTGTCATCCACAGTACTGGCCATAGGCCACCAACACACAGCCCTCCATACCTACATGCTGACCCCTTCCAGACAATATTGAACATACAACAACCTAACACACAGACCCCTGCATATTGTACACATGCAACAATTTATCCTGTAGATTGGGCCAGCTCAGGTAATCTGTGCTCCACTGTTAATAAACCGACATGTACATGTTACTGCATTTCTACATAGGATTGTGGGGGGGGGGGGGGGCACCTGATGACTTTAAACATTTTCTATGACTGTACTGATATTTTAGGAACTCTGTTGGCTTCCATTTCATTTTGTATTCTGACCTATCATGCAGACTGGAGACATATCAGTAGAGTACAGATCTTAGGTTTTATTGACATACATTTCAGTTTCAGAATTCTTTCCCTTCAGAACTAACATACAACTGCCAGACCTGTTGTAGTCTGTCTGTGTAGGTCAGGAGGGGGGCTGTTCACCATTGCCATCAATTGGAGGCCTTAGCCCAGCCTTTCTTTATGGTCATCTACACCTGTCCAGCTGGCTGGGGCTGGTGTTGGTTATGTGAGCCTCACTGACATGCATGTATCGGCCATCACATGTACTGTAGTGGAATTTGTCACCTTGTCTAGTACTGCCTGGTATGTTAACAGCAGTATTTGTTATGGATTTCATGCTGCACATATAGGTGTCCACTATTTGCTGCCATCCCATTCAGCCACCCGATTCCTTTGCATGCTAACATCCATACTATAGATACAACAATCAGAACATATTACTCCATTCAGCAATTGATAGAAGGAGTGACTTACCTTTGTGGCTGTGCCAGTATTAAGGACGGTGCTGGAGGGCTGGCTATGTCAGATGCACATAGTATGCTCCCTATACATGGTAAAGCACAGGTAGTGTCATGTTTAGCATCCCTTTTACTGTTTGTAAGAGTCAGAGAGAGGTGTCATTCCCTGGGTCCCTACTGTGCCAGTGTATGTGCTACGTGTTGCCGCTTTGCCAAAGCCTGGGTATACTGGTCACGCATCCTTCTGCCTACATGAGCAGGCTCAGGTTGTTCTTCCTCCATGTCCCACTGTGCTTGTGATGGCCTTGGCAATGGTGGGGGGGGGGGTGTGGCCTTGTCCCATGCTGTTTCTGCTGCAGCTGTTTCTGCAGGATCATATTGTATAGCATGGCACATACTATGAACATTTGTGTACATGTAGCCAGAAAGTACTGCAAGGCTCCACTGGATATGTCCAGGCAGTGGAACCGTGACTTGAGCATCCCAAACACATGCTTTATAATGATTCTGGTTTGTGTGTGTGCCTCATTATGGAGTTCTTGTTTGGGTATGTGTGCATTTCTGATGGGTGTCATCAGCCACGGCTCCAGTGCATAACCAGCATCCCCCACTAGGTGGCCATATGGGATGTCCCCACTGGCAAATGACTGGTGTCATATGCCAGATGCGGGAGCTGAGATAGCTTCCAAGGCTGCCAGCGCACACATTCAAGATAATGCCCTGGGCATCGCACATGACCTGGCAGTTGATGGAGGGGAAGCACTTGTGGATTATGTAGAGCCTTCCCCACTCACCTAGTGGCGCTTTGTTGTGTATGTGCATGCAGTCTATAGCACCCACTACCTCAGGATATTCTGCTGTTTGGTGGAAGAGATGCATATTGCTGGTCAACGCCTCACTGGTGTTGAAGAAATATATGTGCTCACCGGCATGTGCTGACATGGCATCCAGGAACTGGTGGAGTTCCGTGGATGCCGATGCCTGTGAGATCCACATGATATCCCCAGTTGCCCTTTGGAAGTTACCTGCAGCTAGTATTCTTAAGCTTACACATATCTTGTTATCCACTGGGATGGGCTCCCCTCTGTTGTCTCTGTGTGTGAGGCATGGTTGGCACAGCTCAACAGTTTGCTGTAGAATATCCCTTTCCACACTATAGTGTTCCACTATCTCCAGCTCATGTAGCCCCTGGTAGGTTACCCTGGGTCTGTCCATTCTTTTCCTTCTCCTCTCTGTAGGTTGGTCATAAGCATTCACATCCTCACCACCCTCAGGCTCTTCCACATATTGATGTATGAGAGCAACAGCAGCCCCTAATATTTTGTTAATTTTGTCAGGTAAAATTTCCTCATCTGTGTACACTGATGGTGTAGATTTTGTGGAAAAAAACAGACTGGAAGGTGTTTGCATAGTTTATAGTAGTGTGCTAGGCTGTTCCATGTGTAATTGGCTGATTCTGATACGTTTCACCTGCCAGCTATGCTAGTTCTCCTTGATTGCCTTCCTACTTCTGTTTTCCCTTCCCATTATCTTCCTGTTTAAGCCCTGAGATGCTGCGCACATACCCAGTGCTCAGATGTGAACAGAGATGCTATTTCCTGTTTTTTTTTTTTTGTTTGTTTAAAACCCGGTGTGCAGTGCACATACCCATTTAGGCAATGTAAACAGTGCTTGGCAGCTTCAGGTACACCCCCTTCCTTAGCTGTGCTTAGCTAAGGGCAAACACGGGCCACAGAGCTCCAATAAGCTTACAGCATGCATGACACTCACCCTTATGAGGTCATCTACCTATTATACTTATACCATGGTGTTGCTGCACCTACACGGTTGGATGCAAGCTAACACTGAGAGGAAATCTGTGATTCAGTATCAGTACCGTAACTGCATAAAACAGAATGCAAATTCATAGTTACCGTACTCACACTCAGCCTTCCCCCTTAGCAACCACTATTCCCTGGTATTGTTGTCTTATGCATGCCATTGATTATCATGGCAAAATGATGATTTGGGTTTAAAAGCTTATTTACAACTTTTTTTCTTATTTCTGGGCCAATCCCATTTGCGCACCGCTGCCCTACGCTTAAACGGCTGAAATTGGCCAAAAAAAATAAAAGTTATTTTTTATACTTTTGCAACTATTTTTCATGCCAATGGCCATATATTTGGCCATTGGCATGCCTACTACATTTAATACATGCTTTCTTTGGAGCTGTCATGCCTCCGTTTTGTAATTTGCAGAAATGTATTTGGTTAATAACTGAATACATTTCTGCAGGTTACACTATTCCTGCACAGATGTCAGCCTGCTTCCAGGATTGCTAATTCACCACATTTGCATTTTTTTTTACCAGCAAATGGGGTCATTATCATATAGCAGTGGTGTCCGTGCAGGAATAGTGTAGGAGCACTTGTGTATGTCCCAATAGCTCGTTACTGGATCGCTCGTTGGCCATATTGCATGCAGCAGCTCTTGCACTGTTCCTGCACTCCATGCAGAGCTTGATGAATCCGGGGAATTGTTTTATAAGGCAACTCAGTGATATGAAAAACAGTTACACTTAGCAGCATATTTTTGAATTGATCTGTTTGCACATTTGGAGATGTGGTGTACTAGAGCAACTTAGCAGAATGACAAGGAAGATGAGTCTCCAGGAAAATCGTATTTGTTTGTTTATTTATTCATGCACTTACATTTGTTTAACACAGTCAGTCAATCTAAGCATGACCTATTTTCAGGGGAAGACCCAAGATATTATTGATCATGCATAGGGATAATATGGCTAGAGCATTGTACATCCACGGTGGTGCAGCGGTAGCTTTGTTGCCTCACAGCAAGAGGTTCTCCCATTCAATTCTCAGCTGGAGTGTGGGGAGTGCCTTCTGTGTGGAGTCTGCATGTCCTCCCTGTGGTTGGGTGGGAGTTTGAAAGACATGCGTAAATGGGCGTGCCTTCATTGAAGGTTGAACGTCGAGCTGGCACCTCAGCATTTGTGAAAATCTCCTGCCAATCATTAGCGGACCGGAGTTCTGCTTTGGCGACCCCTAACCGGGAAAAGCCGAAAGACAACAACAACAACTAGAGAGATTGCCTTAATTTATTCAATAATTGCTGTAAGACCTTTTATGTTCACCTGAGCTACCAGCAACTTATGCAGAGGACCAAGCATTTTATGAATACAGGAGGTTTAAGAGTGTGTCATTTGACAGTGGACAAACAATTCTTTGAGGTGATGTGTAGGAGAAGTGACTATGGATAAGTATGTATTCTTATCATATTTGACACTGGATGCAGATCTTAAACATTTAGTAATAGTGCACTTTGCATGTGAGTAGGGGAGTACAAACATTTAGTAATAGTGTACTTTGCAGTCAGTAGGGGTATACTGCTTGTGCACACTTTCCATTTGCAGCTTTACACATTGCAATCAGCAGAGATGGTCAGAACTCATAATTTAAACATAGCATAGACAGGTTGTTTTACATGATAATGTCCTAGACAGAATTGCAGTGTGTCATGTTCAGTAAGCATTCATTTTGTGAATTCTAGCAAAAATCATCAGATAGATTAGTTAACAAATACCATATAAAGGTGGTGTGTAAAAGAAAGAAGTAAACCATGAAGAGATACCACTTTGCTCCAAAAACCTATACAAACAGACTTTAAAATGCTGTGCTGTTGGCTGTTATATAATATGTCATTAAATGAACAAAGATAACTAAGTTTTTTTATTGAGCAAATGCTTTTTTTCCCCACTGCCACACTGAAATTCAGTTTCATAGGGTATTAAACCAGATACAAAATTGTAATACTGGATATTAGGCCTCTTAATTCCTAAAGTCAGATATACTGATGCATTTTAATGTGCTGAATCTCTAGTTAGATGCATTGCTAATTATATCCCTCACTCATTTCAGCTGTAAACACTTTTGTAATAACAAAAAAAAACAAAAAAACAAAAGATAACATTCTTAGAATTAATCATCTTGCGTAAAGTCATGTTCATCAGTTCATAAAGCAAACTGGATAACCTATATTCTGATCGAATCAACTTATGTGAGCATCAGTTTGGCATACAGAAAGCACTGAATGTCCATAGCAGCAGGTGTCTGAAATAGCAAAAAGAAAACATCAAAGTATGATGGGGAAAGCATAAGCCTGCACTGTCAGCCAGCCTTGATTGGATGAGGGAAGACATGTATCATGTGTGTTTTGATGTGGAAGAAATGTAAAGAAACCTAACAATGGCAGGAGATCCCGACATGTGGAACGAAACCTCCAACAACATACTCTAAAAATTCAACCACATAAAATTCCAACCACATATGCTAAATAAATAAATATATTAATAAACTTTTATGATAATATGGAACTAGAAGGGAAGGGGTAGTAACTAAAGCAAAATGAAAAAAGCCTGCACATGGTCTTGAACCCAGAACACTACCTTTTTGAAGTAATATACAGCAAGACAATGTTAGCAAGCAACTGGCAAATCCTTCTTGTATTCCTACTCTTCAGAAATAGTAGTGTTGATACTGAACAGTGCAACTTTATGCTTTTACATACTTAGTTTTATGTTTTGTTTTTGTTATTTTAGGCAATGGCTGATACGGATGTTCAATACTGTCTGAATGACAAAATGTTGCTCAGAGTAAACAGATTCAATCTGAAGTTAGGAAGCTAGCAAACAGGCTTCAAGTTACTGCAAGGGATACCTTCCTTCTTAGCTCCTTTACCTACAAATATTGCATGAATCCTATTAACCCCACCACCACCACCACCCCAGAGCAAACTTCTAGCCTACTCTCCAATCTACTCTTTGAGAAGTCAGGATGTTTTACGGTTTATCAGACTCCATCTTCCACCGTTCCATTGGTGAAAAAGCCTTCCCTAATATTACCACTGCCACATGGAATTCACTACCTGCTGAGCATCAGAATATACGCAATTTTGCATTTAAAAATCATATAAAGATATGGGAATATGAAGCAATAAGTTTTCTAAATTTAGAATAGTACGCTTTAGCTGCAGTGCTGAATATGATTACACTATGTTTAAGTCTCCATTATTCAAGTGAATGGAAGGGCTATACATAAACAAATAATAGAAAATTCATATAATTGTAATGATTTATGTAAAAATGGAAATCAGAAATAATTATGATTATTAAAAAAATATATAAAAGGGAATATAAGGGTAAAATTGGATTCAAGTTATATAATGAATATGTTGAGCATTTTTAGAAACTATTAGTTTAGTATCCCATTATTTAAAAAATGGAAATTTATGGTATTCGCAACTGCATATACACCAGGATTTATAGAAAGTCACAACCTTATTAATATGATACTCTTTAAAAATAAAAATATAACAGTTTGGGATGATGGTTTAGATAAACGTTCATTGTTAACATTAGAACAAATAATGATATAATATGGACAACACACATAGATTGATGTTGCATAGTATACTTTAAAAATGTAAAGGTCAGTTGGGTTATACGAATGATAATGCAGAACGTAATTTTCCTAAAATAATTGAATACTTCTATTATTCAAGGTAATATCACAATTTAAGGGGGATTCTCTAAATTTTATAAAATTGCAATTAACAATAAAATTAGTTTTGTTAGTAAACTTTGGAATTTTATTGAACCAACAGAATAAAAGTTCTACAGAAGATAGAAACAACATTTTGATATTAAAATCTATTGGTTTATCATCTTCAAGTCTAAACTGCAAAATTTTCACATAGAAATATATATATAGAAGTTTTATTACATCATTTCAGATATCAGAATTTAGTGAGTTGGAAAATTCTAAATGCTGGAGATGTGGTAAAATAATTCAATAATTAAATCAGATTGGATAAATATATTTGTGGTTTGTAAAAAATATATAAGTATTGAAAAGATATAAATAATATATTTAAAGCAATATGGACAGATAAGTGTGATCCTACAAGAGTAACAATTTTAGTAAATGCCTCCAAAACCTTTTAAGTAGTAATCAGTATTGCACATTCTGGGGTCTTCTAGCACTTGAAAGAAAAGTAATAATTGAAAATGGAAATCTGATTCAATTAATTTATTCAATGATTTTATAGATTTAACCACTATTTTAAGTGTTGTTGTTGTTGTTGTTGTTGTGTCTTTCAGCTTTTCCCGGTTAGGGGTCGCCACAGCGGAACTCCGGTCCATTAATGATTGGTAGTTGATTTTTATGTGCCAAGTTACCAGCCCTGACGCACAACCTTCAACGAAGGTACGCCCATTCACGCATGTCACCACGCAGAAGACGCTCTAGCTGAGAATCAAACCGGAAGTAATAATGAAAAATAAGTCAAGAAGTTAAGATCAAAAATGATATTATAAATCCTTCTTGTTGGGAACAGATTGGAGAATCTTCCTTTCTGTTTTATATGTACTTATTGTAAATATGTTAACACTAATAAATATTTTTGGAAAAAAGAAATTAAATATATTTAAAAAAACAAAAAAATCTATATTTAACGTTTTTGCGGGGGGGGGCACTGCAACCCCCACACCCCCTGTTAAGTGATTATATACCAACTCCAAGATCACAATACATTGTGGAAAAGGGTAAATTTCCCATTCTGTGCTGTACCATGATCTCTATTCAAAATGTTTAAAGTTTCAAAACTTCGATCATATGCTCCCGACCATATGACTTTTGAAGTTTTGACACTTCAATAATCTGATTGGGGCCCATATATAGTTTACTATCAAAATGTCGAGGAGGCTTTCTTCGACCATTCCTAACCCCTATCCGGAACAATGAAAAAAAATCCTGATGCTTGCTTAGAATGTCAATTCCTTCGAAGGAAAGAATCGACATCCGACCACTCACCATCCTAAAAAAACATCCGCAATGAGGTGGAAAATGTCTTACCATTGCACCCCACACCCCCTGCTACTTATATATTCTAACTCCAAGATCATACTACAGTGAGGAAAAGGGTAATTTTCCCAACCTCCACTGAGGTGGGATGCACTTCAAAATACTGATGGTCCAAGCTCTGAACACAATCTCCTTGTTGACGTTTCACAGTCAACACGAATTGTGTTTGTAGTTTTGTCTCTCTGCCGCTCTGTGTTCATACTTCCAACTGTCGAGGAAAGCCACCCCAACATTTTGATTGTAAGTGTATATATATATATATATATATATATATATATATATATATATATATATATATATATATATATCTACACACACACACACACACACACACATATATATATATATATATATATATATATATATATATATATATATATATATATATATTAATATATAATATGTATGTATTTACATATGGACTGCATTCCTTTGGTTGAAAGTTTCAGACATAAAAATATATGCATGATCATCTGATTGCACATGCCAGCTTTTTTTTTCTGTGTGAGATTATGATACTTCAGTGCTCAGGAATTTGTCCTTTCTCCACTGTAGTGTAGTATTGGAACTGATATATACAATTAACCAGTGGTGTGAGAGGTGCAGGGAGGCTTGCCACTTGCAAAAAGTGTTTAAAAATTTTTTTCTTATAGGTTCATAGATTCATAGGTGCGTACTAGGCTAATGACCACAAGGGCATTTTTAAGCCTAGCCATACATCCCAAATCTCTGACAAGTTCTGGCATTCTTGTTAAGTGAAACATTTACAAGCAGGGGCCTGAAAGATGAACAATGTTCATTAGAGACATAGGTGCCAAACAAGGGAAGCATTTTCTGTTCCTCATCCGATTCTCCAAATTTCACTTGAATTGGGTTAGGGAGGAACTCTGCTTAGCATGGACAGGGAGTCTATTACAGAGAAGAAGTAGTCTTGGGATACATATTTGTCTCCTCAGAAGGTCCTATTTATATCACAGGTAAGGTTTAAGTCTTTAGAACAGGCAATTTTGGTGCTGTTTATTGTGGATATGAAGGAGGTCCATCAGACTGGGGTCTGACAATGCCTTATATACCAGGCATAGATCTCACCTCAACAGTCTGTAGGTGACAGAATACAGGGGTAGGGCCTTGAGGCAGTCTGCATAAGATATATTACTAACTCCCTGTATTTTTTTAGTGAGGAACCTCTGTGGACTTTCCAATTGTTTTATATGCCTGGTTAGGTACATAACAAATGGGGCATTGTACACAGTGGTAGCGCTGATAAATGCTGAATACAGCTGAACAATAACTTATTTGGTCTTTTTTTTTCTTTGTTAGGAACCTCTGGGGTCTTTCCAAATGTTTGATATGTCTGATAAGTGTAGAATACAGGAGGAAAATAGCCTATTTTGATCTGGATGATATTCTTTTGCTGATCTGCTGCACCAAATTATAGGATTTTCTCACAACAGTTGCTGCATGGTGGTCAAAGGAGAGAGAATTATCAGCCAAGATTCCAAGGTCTCTAACTATATTTTCATTTTGAAGTGGGGTATTGTCCATTTTCAAAACAACAGGTACTTATAAGTGTATGTTCCTGCTGAAGAATTTCTGTGTCCAAGGAGAATTTGACCCTGACTCCTAGTTTGCAGTCATCTACAAACTTGGTTAGCCATAGATTTTGGTTTTTAGTGTGTAGGTCAGAGAAGTAAGTACCAAATAACAGCAGTCTTAGCACTAAGCCCTGTGAGATACTACTCATCAACTTTATGTCTCTCTGATGCTGCCCTTCTGCCTGCACCATGTACGTTCTGTATTGTTATCCAATATACAATGCATTTACTTTATTAACTATGTTAGCATGGGAGATTATGTCAAATTCCTCTGTCAAATCAAAGTAAGCTGTGTATAGTGTGACCACCGTCAACATCTTGTGTTACTATCTCAAAGAAGTTAACTAGGTTCTTCAGACAGGATCTAATTTTTGCAAAAACAAATTGCTGTGAATCTAGTCTGATGAGATTTTTAATGCTGATGTTAATCAAGTCTGTTATAACAGCCCCACAAATGAGACTCAAGAGGCTGATGCAATCAAACAGATGGGTATGTTATCTGGTCTCATGGTGGAAATGTTCTTAATCTTGGCAGTACTTTCAGTACATGTTCTTCGGCTCATAGGTAATTAGAAGACCATCAACTTCTGGGAGACCTTTTTAAGCCTAACCTTGCTTCCTAGATTTATCTGGAATGTTGATACTCTAGGATTGTTTATGGGGTATATACAGGCACGGGCATGGGTGGTCAAGCATTTACAAGCTGTCTATATCTACTAGAGACATAGGTGCCAGAACAAGGGTACATTTCCAATACCCCATCCACTGGGCTGAGTTGTGCTTGAATTTGATTAAGGGAAAACTCTGCTTGACATCAATGGGAAGTCTCTTCCAAAGAAGAGGTAACCTTTGAGACACATAGATCTCCCTCCAGCATGTCCTATTTATGCTGCAGGTGAAGATCTCTAGATCAGGTATTTCTGCTACTATTTGTTTTTTTCAATGTGCAACAGGTCCAGCAGAGCAAACATATATAATGCTTTGCAGGCAAGGCATAGATCACCTGTCAGCAGCCTGTCAGATACCACATACAGGGGCAGCACCAGAGCTTTGAGGTGGTCCACTTAGGCTCCTGGTATTGAACAGTAATACCTTTAGATTCATTAGTTTAGCTATGTTGGATGGTTTGGCTAGTTGGTAATACCTAACAAAGACACTAAGGGGGTGGACAAGGTTTTAACCAATATTTGAAATCCCAGAGGGGACAGGTGCAGAACATCCCTGACAAAGCAGTGTAGTCTGCCAACCATATTCTCCCAGGCAGAGAAATAATGTATCCCCTTCAAATGCACCAAAAGCTAAGCCAATTTGTAAGCTCAAATATTTTCTGTTCATATTGCGGCATCATCCTTGAAAAAAAATAGAATGCTGTTCATTGCTAAGCTCACACCAACCTGGGATGCATAGTTTGACAGCTCCATCATGCCTGTCTTTATATAGTCCAGGGAGGTACATCTAAGGTCAGTATACCCACATGGCATACAACTGAGTCATACTTGTAAATGTGGTTCAGTGACTTGAGTGCATGCATGGCCTGGTGAATCCTGGCCTTTGATAGACTACTGACCATGACTATAACTTACTAATAAATACATTCTTGCATGTCTGTAACTGAACTAATAGTGTACTACAGTGAAAAGGAAAGGGTGTAACTTTATTATTAAATCAAATAGAAACCTCAGTGGCACTGTTTTTCTGTCATACCCTCAAATGAAACTAAAGTAGTAATCAAATGAAACTTGAGTAGTAATCTAATACCGTACTAATATTTTAATTTTTTTTACATTTCTGCACCTCTATAAAAGTAGTCCCAACTTTTGAACTTTCTACATTTACTCTGTGACCCTTAGGCCATAATTTACTCTTCAATGTGCAAGTCTCCACCCACTGTCTTAACATAGCCTTCCTATAGCTGATGTCATTTAATTATTTCAGTACTACTGAATGCTGCAAGGATTTATCATTACTGTCCCCAATTTTCTTGGATAAATAGTAAGAACTGTTGCTGCATAAAACTGTCACTAATAATATTAAACTGAGTCTTACCATACTGTTTTATGGCATACAGTACTGTCTTTAATTCAGCTTGCTGAGCTGGCCTGTAATCTAATAACACAGTTACATAAGTCCATGCCTATGGTGTGCTTGGTAAAATGCAATTTCTGCATGAAATATATACAGTCTTGAACTGTTTACACATACACATTTATTACTAGAGTTGAACTTATCTGATTCTGGAACTTTACTTGTCTGTCCTTTATACAAGTATGCAAAGTTTCTTCATTTTCTAACATGAGATATGGAGATGTGACTTTAATGATATATAATATTTATTCTTCACTCTTTTCTTGTATTGGATCTGAACTTTTGACAGTACTGTCATTTTTAAAATGTAACATTGACTTTAAATTTTACATTCTGTAAAACAGCAAAACATAATTTAATATCTGTGAATGTTTTTTGTCTCTGTCTGTATCAATATATTATTTATGCATTGCAACACTTTACTACCATAACAATGTCTGCTAAACAAAACAATAGCACAAAAATCCATTTGCCAGATCTGTAACTGTAAACCCTTTATTCTGTGAATTAACTTGACTGTCATTTCTGGTATACCCTACACATTGTGGGCTTCCAGAATGGTAAATGTGGACTGCTAGCTTTTTCTTACTGTCAACTTTCAGTATGTTTTAGCTTTTCTAATAATATTTTTGAAAATGTAGTAACTTGACTCCCTGCACATCATCTGTGACAGCAGAATTGGAATTTATTTTATCTTTAACCCATAAATCTGCATATTTCTTTTGTAATCAATTCTTCAAATCCTAGACATTTGCACAGTATACTGCATACTAATTTTTACAAGTGGCATCTATGTACAGTACGGTACATTCTGTAGCAGTTTCATTTTTCCAAATAATCTTGTTACTGAAGCCTAAAACAACATGTAACTCTAATAAAATGTCCATACCTAGTATGGAGCTGTTGCACTTAGAACTGTTACCTGCTGTAATATTTGACCCTTTAAATCCTGACAAAACTACACTTGTGGCTTCTAAGCAGAGATCTATTTGTAACTGAAACTGATGTGTCTGTATTAATCAGTACATTGTTCCATAATTTATTTTCTGTAAACAATGAAATACTGACATTTTTTTTATCTTAAACAATGATAGATAAAAAAATCTGGTTTGGTGCCAGACTGCCACAACCTTTATATATAAGCTGAAAATCCTTTTTTATAGAACTAGCAACAACACTGATTTGAGCTATGGAAAGTGTTTTTCTTTATTTTTCCCTGAAGTCTGTATATTATTTATGCTGGTGTTTACTTTATCAGACTGATTAAAATCTGCACTGTGATTCCCTCTTATGCCCCCTCAGTGCAATATCTGCACTGACTTCTGAAAACATTAAACTAGAATTGAATATGTTCTGAACATCTCTATTTGAAATAACATGAACTTCAGACATTGCAAATGTTTGCTTTGCATTTGGTATGGAACATGAACTTAAGACATTACAAATGTTTGCTTTGTATTTGATATGCAAATCTGCATGTTACATACCCTGACTGTGTTAACGTCTACATGTACAATACTGCGACTTAACTCTGTAGCTTGAATTACACATGCTGTAGCATTTATACTGAGTTCTGAAGATTATAAACAAGAATTTGCGCTATTAAGTCTGAAACCATATAGCAGATTCATTCTGAGAATCTGTTGCAGTCGGCTTCTAAGATTTAACCCTTTTGCGTCTAGAAAGCTTTAACATTCTTGAACTAATAATTTTTTTAGACTGCTTTACACAATTTTTAACTTTAAACAACACATTTACTGGTGTCTTTACTATAGAATTACTATTTGACATATTTATACCATTTACATTTACTGAAATATTTAAACATTTCTGAGATTTCACTGTCTGACTGAGCTAGAAAATGAATTTTAACAAAAATATATGCTCACACCAGGAAATTGCTTGAAGAAAATGCCCTGGCATCTCAGAGCTTTTTAATCTTTTTCTTGTTTATTGTCTCTGGGATGTCACACTGAAAACTTGAAAGTCTGTTATTTGCGTTGTAGATGGTGAAGTACATTGCTGTTAACTGGATAATCCCCGGGATTCAGCAAACATCTGTGCAGGAATAGCTTATTCCTGCATGGAAGGGACCATTCCCGTACAGCAAGGCAGCGCGCCATGCATATTCATGAAGGCGCACTGTCATGCTGTTAAACAGACACAGATCTGTGTATGAGTGCAGGGGTGTGTCTGAGAGCAGAACTCTCACAAAACACATGCCCGCTGCACACCAGAATTGCCATTATGCAAAATAAAATGAGTGAGAACGCTTCTCAACTGTCCTTGATCTTCAGGGATGTCCCTGATTTAGACTCAGATTATAGATCTGTCCCTCTTAATTCCTCTTAAAACTGGTGACTGCAAGAAAAGGCGCTGAATTGCCCTTAATAAATAATGATAGTAATTCAGAGGTATAGATGTTTTACGTCAGAAAATCTATATTAATCCACATTCTCTTATTCTGCAAATATTTCAAGTTGATAGTACAAATATGTTAAAAATGTCCCTGATTGTCCCTGATTATTTGAGGATTTGTCCCTGATTCTGTTGAGATTTGTCTCTGATCGGTTGAGAGCTATGGCTCATAATACCCTCAACCGGTCAAGGTAAGAAATCTTGTCAAAGCCATATGGGACAGTTATCCCACAAAGCAAAAAGTTGATAGAATGACAGGTTCAGCATTAGCAGGGATATTCTGAAGGGTACAAATAAAAAAACACAACAAACTGATTTTTTTTTTAAACATGCAATAAAGTTTAAGTGTAGCTGCGTGGGTGTGCCCATTGATTAGCTATGCTTAGTCCAGTTTAAACAGCACAAAAGGTTAAATAGCAAGATAAATCCAACATAAGCAGTACTGAAATAGTGTAGTGGTTATAGCGTATGCTTTGTATACAGCCATTCTGGGTTTGATCCCAAATGTGACCAATTTGCATTTTACATGTGAAAGCAGTACATAAACATTTTGTTTTTATAATTAGCTACTAAATAACATATATTTGTTAACCAGTGTACTGTAGTAGGTCCAGATGTGTGGTGTTAGTTTAATAAAGTTGTGAAACCTCTACATAAACACAAGCACCCCATACAGTATAGTCACACATGAATAAATGTAATGAAAGCACATTGGGGAATGTTAGGGACAGTAAACAGACTTATAATATGTAATGAATGATGAATCAATCCCATACAGCAGATAGTTTATAAAATAAATATATAAGCAATGCTAAGCATTGCACAGCTTTGCTGACCGGGTGTAAGCATTGTGTACATATGAATACTAAGCAATGAATAGCCCAGCTAAGTGGATTTGCCCATTGGTAAGCAATGCTGAACCTGCCCTTTTAAACACTGCCAACATTAGCTAAGCAGGTTTGCCCATAGCTTAGCTTAGCTCAGCATATTCAAAACTGTCAAATCACGGCAAATGGTGGGAAATTGGCCATATTTAAACTCCGCAGGTGGGAATACAGCTCATAACTGGTTGCAGCTTCCCACTGTAGGCAGTATGGCAGGTGTTGGTGAGGGCATGCACCTCCGGGTGCAGTGATAGGGCATACAATAGTCCAAAGTCATGGAAGGACTCCTGGTAAATAACCATGATGAGAGACTGCTGCAGGGTCAGTACCAGGGCTCCCAATATAAAGCGGATGCCTGAGACCGTCTCGCCCGTGATCTCACCAGTGCCACTGGTATCCCTCAGACTGGTGATCAGGTCCGGCACCACTATGCCGACTTGAAGCGGAGGAAGAGGGAGCTCTTAGATGAGTTGGTCCAAGAAGCAGGGCAGAGGGGTGATGTCCCAGCAGTCTGTAAGTATTCATATCAATAATTGTTTACCAAAGTCCAGCCTGTGTATGTGATGGATAAGTATGCATAAATGTTTCTCTATTTTCATTACAGCTCCAACTGAGCGGGCTGTGAACCAGGAAGCCCATGCCAGTACGCTGCAAAGGCTGCATTGCGAGGCTGGTGAGTAACAATCTTGCTTGTAGAAGTCATACCAAATAAATATAAAGTAGTAGAAAGTCATCTGGCAGTGTAAAAACTGTGTATGGGTTGTACTGAATAAACCAGACAATATGACAGTAATAGTCCCATATAGGTGATATTTCAATAAAACTGTAACTGCCTGGCAATAAAGTTCTAAATCCTTGACTGGTTGTGTTTACTCTGGTATTGTATGGCATTTAGTGTTGCATTCTCTGAATAGTAATGTTGTGTTAACCACTGTTACCCACACTGTGCTACATAATAAATATGTCTAGGAATGTCTGTATAAGACTATTGTAAGTACAAGGTTAGATTGTACAACCAAGAGATACTTAGACAGAAAACACTGAAGGAACAGACAGCGGTTTCTAAATAGCTCACCCTGATGAAACAGAAATTGTTGCATTTTTAGCAGAAACAGCCATGGCTTGAAACGTGGGAGTGGTAGTAAGCTGTATGCATAATCATACCTCTAAACTGTACAGATTTACCCTGAATGTCCAGATATTTGGCTCATATATTTGGCCTGTTCCTCTGTTTTCCTGGCAAATCACTGGGATGATCTCAGGATTGTAGTCACCAAATAATGACATATATTTGAGTGTCAGATTTCGAATCCTTCAGAAAATGTATATTAAAATAAATCATGTCACTCTAGCATCTGTCTAAATGTTTATAAGAGCAATATTCAAAATATGTCCCTATTTGTACCCCCATGTTGTCAAGCTTTGTACAGAGTTTGTGCATTAAGAGATTGAGGGCTATGTGTATAATGTTAACTAGGAATCTGGGAATATGTGTAGAAACAGTCAGGTAGTGTTAACAAACATTTCCTCCACAGGTCTACCAGGTAAGAGAAGTAGAATTTAGCTATAAGACAGTTGAAGTATACACTTGTGTACAAACATACCACTGCCCAAACCAAGGACATAGGGTATTGCAATAATACCTGTAGAGTGATGATTAGAGCAATGACCATTAAAGTTGTGAGTACTGCAAAGATATACAAGTTGTTAACTGACAACCCCCCCCCTCCAACACCATATCTGCAACAATAATGTAAACACAGAAATCAGTAGATATGCTTACACCAAACCTACTGTTGGGACATATGTCCTATTGTTCAACAAATATTGAAATCTGTTTCTATTAATGTTCCATGTTGAAATACTATCATTGATGGCCTGTTGCTATCAATGTAACCTGCATGTTGTTGTAATGGCCACTGTAGTTCCATATATGCATGTGTTCTGTTTGCTATGCAACTATTCCAAATCTGGTGTTTTGGGTTAATGGGAATATCTATGCATGCTGTCATAAATAATCCTGGAATGTGTTGATTGTTACTAACCCACATATGTTCTAAAACTGTAACACCATAGCACATTTGGGAAGGTCGGTCCCAGTGGACCCAGGTCTCCCACCTCATCTAGCTGTGGTACCAGGCCCCAGCATGTCTGGGACCCACCACAGAACCTCCTCATCTGCTGGTCCTGCACCACCTTTGGGTGGAACTGCCTCAGGGGATGGGACTTGTCCCCCCCAGGAGTGGGCGCAGCCAGGATCCTGTCATCCGAAGCCAGGTCCGGGGTTTGGTGCATAGCGAGCTCTGAAGGGAGTTTGGAGATCTGCTATGCTAGCTTGAGAGCCGCATGGTGCAATTAGAGGGTCAGCCTGCCCCTCCTGCTCAGCCCCCAGCACAGCCACCTTCGGGGTTGTGAAGGTGCAGTGGTGACTGCCCATGAGTGGGGACTTCAGTCCCACTGTTTCCATTTGGGGGCTCATGGGCTTCTGATTTCCAAACACCCCTCCCCGTCCAAGGTGTTTACCCCCCACATGTGTCATATACTGCCCTTGTATACAGTCTTGTCTTTCTTGTCTGTATTCCTACCCAACCTACCTCCTCAAATATACTTACTATCCTTCCCCAACATCCCACTCTCACCTTAAAAAAAAAGGGCAATCTGTTCCCAAAAAAAATTTTGCCCCATACATAGCAGTCTATTTCACACACATGTCCATTGGACACATGTAATCTGGTCTAATTGGCTTCATAACACATTATTGCTGTCCTCACCCCTCTTTCATGGGTTTGAGTGTCCAAATATATCTCCAAATGCAGTATATATGCACAGCTATTGCTGTAGAAGAAATGGACAGCTATGGACCTTCCCTACACCCATCCTGCACATCCATAGCTACTTTCCTTATTGTCTTTCCCTCTTTGTGCCCCCTTTTTCACCACTTTCCTATCACCCATTTTTTTCTTTTAAAGAAATTAGCACAGGGGTAAGTGGGAGTAAGCTCTTTTAAGCAGTAGTAAACAGGATTAATCCTGCTTCTGTGGCACTAAGTAATGCCTACACAGATTAAGCAGTTTTCAGGCTAACTGTCTGTAACCATATTTAACCGGAAGTTAGCATTGCTTACCGCCATGCAAACCCCCTTACAACTGCTTAAAAGTGCCTTAATCACTCGGTATCCAACAGTCCTTGTTCTGCCCAGCAGCAGAATAACCAGGCCTACCCAGTCTTGGGCCCAGGACCCTGTACACCATAGTCAGGTCAATGTACCACTACTCCATCAGAGGTGTACAAGTGAATGTTTTTTTTTTTTTTTTTTTTTTTAAATATATCATCCAATACAGGTATAGAATACTATGGAACAAACACTGTGGAACCAGCATGTTTATAATATATAAATATACAAATATAGATATGTATGGTGATAGATGCATATGAAAAGTGTATACATCAGATATATGTAGCTGTACATACGAAATTACACATATAGAATATGTACATAAATATCATAAAATAATATAATCTGCAGATATCAAACAAGAAATATACTGATATATCAATAGGCATATAAAAAAATATATATATATATATGTATATATATATATATATATATATATATATATATATATATATATATATATAAATATATCTATACAAGAATAAATATATATTAACATAATATATACATACATATAAATATATATCTAGGTACATATATATCTATACATAAATATACATATACACATATATATATATGTATATATATATATATATATATATATATATATATATATATATATATGCATATACAGATATAGATATATATGCATATACACACGCACACACACACACACACACACACACATATATATATATATATATATATATATATATATATATATGTATATACACATACATACATATACAGATATATAAATATATATGTGTGTGTGTGTGTGTGTGTGTGTGTGTGTGTGTGTGTGTGTGTGTGTGTGTGTGTGTGTGTGCATAACATGTACTGCAGTTATACCCAGCACCATACCTCCCCACCCCTAAGTCCAGGAGATCTGGAAAAAGGCTGCAAAATGGTGGGGAGGCAATGGACCAACACTGGGGACACAATGTACATCCTGCAGGTATAAATGTAGAATGTCGCTACAGGAACAGGGTGTGTGTCAGCATACATGTTCAGAAGGATATGTCAGTTATGACACTGTAATGTATGTCATCATATACTGATAGACACCCCCACATGATGACAGTGATTCACCACAGGAAGGAATAAAATGATACTGTTCAACAGACCAGAAATATGGGCAATAAACATGGACAGTCTGTAACAATCTGGCTGGTGACAGGTATGCTCAGAATAGCTTAGTGCAAGAAAGCATAACTATGCCTGGCAAAGGGGGCAGCCCCGAAAATGTGGACATATCTGACATACTGGTGTAGATGAGCTGATACATGTGATGTAGTAACACCCTCCTGTCTGCTCCAACATCTATTGAGTGGAATGGCAGAAGTCCAAAACCAAGTGACTTCCTACATAATGGTATGGCCATAGCAATACCTGACACCTGCATATCTGTACAGAGGACAGACAGTAAGTAGATAGCCAACAGGTTATGCATTAGGATGAATGTATTGAAAGATACACATCTGAAACTGAAAGGTATGCCATTACTACATGACAGCAGTCCTCAATGACATGTCCACAAAACATAGTAGTCTACAGTTAATATCAACATATCAGATCAATATTCAATAGGAGACACATATAAACATACAGCTCAAAGACCAAGAACAAGATACTCAGTACTCAGAGTCCAGCTTTACATGCAGGGGTGTATGGTTCCAGTACTACAATCTGCAATCTACTCTTACTTGGAAAAGCTCTGTTAAAAGTACTAAATCTACACCACCAAAATCCACACACAGTAACACAAAAATATTCACGGAGGCTTTCAATAATAATCTGTATAAGTAACAGAGACCTCCAAAGCAGAAACGCAAGCAACCTCCATCCCTCAACACAACCCAAATGACACATAGCCCACAGACTCAGTGTGCCACTCAACCACAGCCAATAAGGCAAAACAACGTACCCAACACACTAGTCATAGGTGACTCTATAGTCAGGCAAACTGATGTCCCACTCACCAGGCTAAACAAGGAGACGGTTACTGTCAGCTGCCTGCCGGGTGCCAGGATCCACCACATAACCCACGCACTCAGGTCACTCCACAACATCCACAACAAGTACAAATATGACTCTGTCATTGTCCATGTTGGTGTGAATGACCTGAGACATACCTCTCTGGACTACATGAAAAGAGACATGGAAGAGCTCTCTGATCTTGTAGCCCAGGCAGGTATGACCCTAGTCCTGAGTAGCATTCTGCCATCACCCAGAATGATACTGCAGTACAAGGGCAAAATGATTGACTTCAACAATTGGCTAAGCTTCTGGTGTCATTCTCAGGGGATCCAGTATCTGTCTGCTTGGGATGACATGGTCGATAGACCATGATGCTTTGCCAGAGATGGCCTGCACCTGTCGCCCCTGGGATTCAGGATACTGGCTAAGGGTCTTACCGCCCCTATAGTGCCTTTTTTAGGCAAGGTTCAAATGACAAATTCACCACCATAACAGGAACAGGCAAGCAAAAACCGAGGGTAATGCTACTCAATGCTAGAAGTCTAAATCTCAAAATGCACTCACTCGAGGCACTCTTTAAAATGGAGAACATCTATATCTGTGCAGTGACTGAGACCTGGTTCAAGGCTTCAGAGAGCACCCCTACACTACCAGGCTATAACTCATACCACACTTTTCGGCCATGTAACCTGGACCAAAGGCGGGGGTGTGTCCATATTCATTAAGGATATCCACACCTCCAGGCTAGTTGCTCAGCATAA